>NW_014543816.1:281918-284186 GCF_000741045.1 Vigna radiata var. radiata | reverse complement strand
TTCAATTAAACCACTTTTATTCTTGTACAAAACACGTTTAGGAGATAACCACATCGGACTTAAGGCATAACCACTTACTGCACCAAAGAAATGTGATCATTTGGATTCAATCAAACCACTTTTATTCTTGTACAAAACGCCTTTGTGAAATAACCACATCCGACTTAAGACATAACCACTTACTACACTAAAAAATATTATGAAATCTCATAGAAAAAACCAGAACTATTCTTCTTCATAACCATTTTAGTGTATAACCATATAAGCACCACCGAAATCTGATCATTGGTATTGAAGTTCATCAGTTCTATAGTTATTAAGTATTTATTTCATTTGTTCGTAAGCATCTTGTCAAATAACCACGTAGCCCTTAAGCCATAACCACATACTGAACCAATACTTGTAAAATCTGTTTTTAACTCACTTGTGCCAACTATCTATGATGTGCACAGTGTGCTCATATTTATTTCCTTTAATCATTTTAATTTGTTATTAATCATTTTGTTAGTTGTACATAACCACTATAATATATAAGCACGTATTATAATATATAAGCACGTATTGAACAAGGTATAAGTGCAGGAATTTTACAAATTTTGATTCTTTATAACAACATCAAATAAAACTTAGAACATAACATACATTACATTACCACTTAATGCAGCAACACATTCATGAAGCTGACTTTAGTACATCACTAATTGTAGTACATAACAAATGAAAAACAAAATCTTTCTGTACAAAAGAATATCAAACCTATACCTATATGTTAACTCAAACTCTTAAAATATCTATGTGCTCATTCAAATTCTCAAAATTGACTCCACACACCTATCAAAATCCACATAATGAAACTATACACCAATTGCAGGAATAACTTCTTGGAGCGCACTCAAAAAGTCTTCCATTGTAACCTTAATGCTCTCTTCCTCCTCTTGCGTAGTGAGATCATCTAGACTTAATTGTCTATTTAAAGCATATGACACGACACTTTTCACAACACTTCATGTTCTGCACCACTGTAGTTTTTTGTTCGAGCAGCTGCACAAGACAAGAAAAGTAAACCTAGAGTAAGCATCACATGAATTCAATCCATGTGGATTTAGATAATTTTATTTTTCCACTTTTTGTTAAAAATAAAAATAATTTTGCCATCAGTATCTGGAAATTCTACATTAGCATGACCAAAATAACGGAATACAAACAAAAATCTTTCTCAGTATCTTATTCGTACTTCAACCATTAATCATATCATGTTACGAGCTCAAACCATTAACCAAAAAAGTGTTGCTAATTTTCAAAGGGAGTTTTCACAAATAATATAAATATATGTGTGTGTAAACTCTTCAAATTCTATAACAAGTAATCAGAGTGGCAGTAGATTGGATCACAACTGTTGATATATAATTTTGACTGTCAACCTTTATATTTTCCTGGGGAAGTAAATTCAAAGAGCATAATAGGGGAAGATGATATGAAGACCTTAAGAGAGCTTCATCAAGCATATCCTTTTTGTTAGTCATTCCAATAAGCAAAACATTATTGAGTGACTCCACACCATCTGTTGTAAACCAAGCATATTGTCTTCGAATTTATGATATGACTACTATAGAAACANTATCTCTTCTATCAATAAAAGCATTCAAAAACTATACTGACCTTAGTAAGAAGCTTATTTACTATGCTGTCATGAACTCCAGTACCATCCCGAGTTGAGCCCCTTCACTGCAGATGACATGAAAAGAAACANATTGATTATAGTACCACACAAATCAACATATAAAATGCTCATGAACATTATTTTACTCAAGAAACTACATGCAACCCCANATTTAAATGTTGTCTTCTTCCCCTTTAATCATACTTGTGCACTTTGTCGTATAAACCAAGATATACATACATTTTCCACTAGTTAGGTACACCAAGACAAAATGAATATAAAAACAAACATTGATAAGTGACCATAATCAAGTTAGTTTAAGGTTTAGTATAAAGATATTCCACCAGTTATCGTGAACTCACTTGTTGCTGATTAACTGTAATTGATGTACTCATAATAGCAATGCAGTAGATAATTGGTGTTGAACTAAAGTTAAAAAACCTTATACCTTGCAAATAGCATCAATTTCATAAAAGATTATAACATCCAAATCACTTTCATCCCCTGTAAAACAGTGAACAATTAAAGTGAATTATTTGAAAATTCAACTTAAGAAATATACAATGGGTTTATATATCCATCACCTCGGGTCCTCTGATCCTGTTCGG
>NW_014543816.1:278593-280983 GCF_000741045.1 Vigna radiata var. radiata | reverse complement strand
TTACTTCATAGTATAAATGAGTATTATTTAAAAATGATTTTCATGAGCATATCAAATTTAAGATAGTTTGAAAGAGAAAGTGATAATATCAGTAATCTTCTACAGTGTACTCTGTTTAAAGATATTTCTTTGACCAGCCAACACAAGAAGGAACAAAAAATAATATATGAATGTACCTAGAAATGTTAATTTAGTCTGTACAAGCTCGGTAACTTGACAACCAAATTAAGATCATCTTTNTATGTGACTTATAATTTCTNCTGACATGATAAAATTTCATAAATCGATTCATTTTGGCTACAACACAAATCATCTAGCTCTTCACTTATAACTTATCCTTCAAANGAATCAATACAATGCAACAACTAAAATGTCATAACACATAAAGAACAGAATAGCATAATTAGATAAAACATTTATCACTCTTCTTAATGGTCATGGAATCAGTTACCTCTCCTCAAAAGGGAAAACGTGAGGAATAATAGTGACAGCAGAACCAACACTCAATGAAGCTGATGAATCATCATGTATCAGGTTGGATGCTAAAACTTCATGAGTTCTGGCAGCAACAGCAATTGGTAATGCAAAGAAGAAATGTTTACTGTTAGTAATGCAAAGAAGAGAAATATCTATTATAATATTTTGGAGTATCACACCTACCGCAACTCTCTCCCTCACGACCTTTCTTCCTTTAGTCCAGTGTTTTCCAAAATAAACCAAAAATAAAAGGAAAGATAGACTGATGACAAAAGAAGAAAGGAAGAAGCTCATACTTTATATTCTTCAAACAGTACAAAGGGGAGAAAATAGAAACGGGACAAACCTTCCGCGCTCCACACCAATCACGTCCGATATGAACTTCGCCTTGGACTTCAACTTCGTCGGTATGAACTTTTNCGATCACGTCCAGCCTCCGGTGGCAGCCAAGGAGTTCTCCTTCTTGTTTTTTCTTTCTCGCCTTCTCTCTCAACTCTAACCCTAGCGCAAAAATTGCCTCTTCCAAAATGAGATGGTCGACCTTTCAAAAATTCAAATTAGAGACAGGATCCTAATACACTCATACGCACCGTTTCATTTATTGTCTCACATATCACCACAGCATTCCACATACTCAAATGACAAATATACCCTTTCTGACATTCACAAGAAGTGGGTCCCAGTGCGTGTCAAATGAATGTTATTTTCTCTGAGCGTGTCAAAGTAACATTTCTCATACAATAAAGTTATATTTTCATAGATAGTCTTATTTTTTTGTAAATTTGGGTGGAGTTTGCGTTTTCTTCTCAAGGTTTTTAGTTTCAACAAAAGGAGGGGAAGGGGGAGGGGGAGGGGGACTGATGGCTAGGAAGATTCAAGAAGCCTAGGAGGAGAAAGCACCCAATGCAAGGATCCATCACCTTTTTGCTTGGAAGACTTGAAGGCTTGCTCAAAGCAGACTGGTTCGCCCAGCGTTGCTTCGTCATCCACAACCTCCTGTGCTATATTTAACAAGTTTTTATGCATATTTTTCATGAGTTGGCCACGTGGTATGCCACTTAGCAGCTGATCCTTGTATACACCTAATCATTAACCTAGTAGTTAACACCTCTAGAGCATTGTGACTACTATAAAATCCATACTTGACACTTTTGAGCTATATAGAGTTATGCTATTGAGATCATTCCAGTCCCCTCTTTGCCTGAAAGTCACCGTCCATGGAGAGTCCTTAGCCTCCTCTCACCTCCTTCCACGGTTAGGATAGTTTTCCTTGAGCCAATTCCACCATACATTGCACCATGATCCATAAACTCATTCTCTTTATCATAATCTTCTTTCGCTGCATACTTCGTTCTTATTCACCCATAAGCACTTCAATTTACAAAGAGGAAATGGCTTCTTACATTGCACACAGAAAAGGTCATCATTTTCTGCTTGGAAGTACATTTTCTTTTCTTTTCTTCAATGTGTCTTCTTTTTCTCCTATCTTGTAATTTTCTTCTATTTAAGAAAACCGAGAGAAGAATGACGGAGTAGGTGAACGATGAGCCAAAAAGGACAGGAGAGAGGAGTGATCTTAGATATTCTAGTGTCATGTAAGAACAGTCTCGAAACCTAAATTGCGAGGAACCAGATTGCAAGGTTATTTAAACGAAATATTGTTTAGCTTAGGTACAATTTTTTTAACAGTAAAGAAACAGTTTGAAAAGTGTTTAACAGTAAAGAAGATATAGGTAATATATTGTATAGCTACACAGTTAAACACGTGCCTAACGCAAAAGCGAAAACACGCCATAAACATAATTCACAATCCTAATGTTATAAATCCAGCATGTAATTCTTGAATAATACAAGCATAATTAATAATTATGAGTTAGAAGTTCAATCTCAATCTATATATTATATCTCTTTCC
>NW_014543816.1:230988-278133 GCF_000741045.1 Vigna radiata var. radiata | reverse complement strand
AGGAAGAGAAATATATATATATATATATATATATATATATATATATATATATATATATATATTTGAAGTCACTTTTCATATATGACATTTAGTATTGATTAATTGTTATAGGTTTTTGGTAGCTTAAAAAATAAATTATTTATGTTTTCGTATTCATGAAATATTTAACTTTGACATATTTATTTGATGTTAATCCTCAATTTTATGTTTACTTAATTTATTTTAATTTTATTATTAACATTGTAGGTTATTTAGAAGAAAAAAATACATGAAATATTAATAAAGTCATTGTTACAACATTTGTATAAATATTTTTAAAGATAATTTTATGTGGGTTGGTTCAGAGATTCAGAATATAATCACTTTGTAAGACAATCAATAAAGGTAACTCGTAATTCTTATGTAGGACATAGGGCGAGTTAGCGCAATTCTCTTTTTACAGGCTAATTGAGGGATGGGTGATGTATGTCATTATACTTTTTTTTTTTACCTTTATCTAAACATTTTCTAAGCTAATTATTATCTTTATAAATAATGCATTAGAAATGTTTTAATCAAAAGATAGCATAATTCTATTATACTAAATTTGTTGCATTTTACAAAATTTTAGTCTCAAACCATACATTCATCCATCCATATTGCATTTTTCTTTTTTTAAGAGAAAAATAAGTCGTGATTATTTAATGTGAACCAAATTAATTAATGGAAATCATGATGAAATCATGTGCAATATAGCTTCACTAGGCTAGGAAGCCCAAGCTAGAAAAGACCAAATATTTCACCAAAACAGTTTTCTTGTGCAGCGTATTTGATGGCAAGTGTCTCACCAAAGGTTCATAGTAAGAAACATGGCCAAACAAATACGAAAAAAGGTCAAATAAAGAAGATGAAGTAAAAATCAAAGTCTTCTTTTCATTACTATTGATTGAATAAGTTTTGGGCAAACCGTGAAGGAGAAAGACACTCCTCTTATGAGTCTTCTCCTTGTCATTCCACCAATTAATCTCTTATATATGAATAATGTAGATGTTTGCCATGTTGTAGTGTTAAAAATTAGGTTGTTGAGATATGATCATAAATTAGTATTAAGTTGTTCGAGGTGTCACATCTTTTCCTATTTGCCTGATTTTAAATCTGTTGATGCGAACCCTAGGGTTCACTTATTGTTTTCCAGCGAAACCCCGAAAGAAAAAGAGTGAGTTTTATTAGGAATGAAGAGTTTTCAACTCGTGATTGAAGGTTCTTCATTGAGTGTAAAGAATTGAAATCAGTTCTTTTAATTGTTTGGCGGATTATGAAAAGTTTTATCCTAAAGAAAAGAAGGAAAATGGCAAAAATACGATTCTAAAGGTAAACATAGAATCTTTTGTGTACACCTTGAATTAGGAACATAACTGTGAAAAATTGTGTAATGAGTAAAGTGGAGGGTGTATTTCTTGTAATTTTTATGTTGAACTAGTTTTGTGCATGAGACTTAAGTAGGTTTTGAGTGTTTTGGGTTGCAAATATCGAGGGAGGTCGTAGAATACAAACAGTCAAGGCCAGAAAGTTAGGGTTCAAACTGGTTTTTATTCAATCTTTATCACTTTCGTTGGTGATTCTCAATCTTGCTTATTTATATTTTGCCAATACACTGAAAAAATTTGATACCCTCTACTTTATGGCGGGCAAAGGGAAAAGGCGACGAGGAAATACAGTCACCATTCCGGTAGATTCAAACCTCACCCAGCAAAATATTCAATCTTCGGATTTTAACGCCGAGTGTAAGGCTGATCAGAGGAAAGCAATCAACTTTACTGAAGCAGTTGATGATGGGGGCAATAAGGTATTCTTCTATTGCCGAAGGTGTGAAAAGAAAACGTGGCAGAAGAAGTGGAAAGGAGGGCAAGACAACGATGTCAGAGGGCAGTTTGTCCGAGAAGAACAGCGCTCAAGATGAAAACCATGGTGAAAATGGTGGGGTTGGAGTTTCTACCTGTTCAAGGCGTGAAAAAGAACCGTGGCAGAAAGAGTAAAAAGGAAAAGAAGGAGATAGAAATGAAGTTGTTGGGGGAAAATTTGTGAGGTGCAGAGAATGCAACAACAAAAGATTTTGCATACCCTGTATTCTAAATATGCTCCCTTTTCCTATGTCAGGGGGAAATGTCTTTAGTGGATAGAAACAATTCCCATATCAATTCCTGGATCAGTTATTGCAATTATTTGGTAGTTTTGGTTTTGAATAATGATAACATGACCAACTGTTAATCCTTGAAGTGTTTTCTGTGTCTTTAGGTATCCTCATTTGAAAGAGGATTACATTGCAGAGGCATGTCTCGTGTGCCATGGTAATTGCAACTGCAAAGCATGCTTGCGATCCGATGTACTTATTAAAGTTATGTCTTCCCCCTTCAATTAAGTGTCTTGTGATTTTCTGAGTTCAGTAAGCATTTAAAATGGTGTCATTTCGGTTGCTGTAGAAAATGAAGGAAAAAACAAGCACCGAAAGATGAGAAGGTTGAGCTCTCTATGTGTTTGCTGCTAGTACTTCTTCCATATTTAAGATTGTTGGATGAAGAGCAAATGATTGAGAATGAGACAGAAGCTAAGATACACAGGTGGAACAAGAATTAGGTTCTGCATTTTCTTGGAAGCAGCTACATGACCAATTCTGCAAGCAACTTCAAATCAAGTGGTGCCTGAATTTAGATGAAGCACCAATTGGTAGAGGATAAGGATAAAGATAGTTAGACAATATTTTTTGACAACATTTGAACATTATCATTCGTGTTATTGTGTGATTGGTTCATGGAGATGTCATTGTGTCATTTGGACCAATCATACAATGATACATATGATTGATGTTTAAATATTGTCAAAAAAATGTTATATATATATCATTAGTATACGCATGCAAACGACGCCTTATCAGTCATATTGAGCAATTCTACAAGTAGTTGGTGGGCATCAATCTCTTCGATGCATAAGCAAATAATTATTGTGGTGATTAATGGAGCACATGAGAAGTGCAGATCCAAGTGTCACATATTTAATTATAAGAGACTTTAAGAATTCACACAAGCAACTTTGCGGTTACACTGATTTAGATTTGGATGGTGGTTGGATTATTTTAATTCAAATTAAGCAAAATTGGAAACTAAATTGAAGCTTCAGAACACTGCTTTGCTGGCCCATTCGGTGAATTTAACCAAAATCTTGAAATAAAGTTCCTGCCTTAAAATTTTGTAGTCATCTATCCTTTTCTTGTTGTTTTCTTTTATTTTATATCTTAGCATTGATTTATTAGTTTCCTTTCTATTTCATAATAATAGATTTAAAAATCTTTTTATGCGACATAGTACCGTGAGTTAATCTTTTAAAGAATTTCGACAGTTTGAAATTACAAAATTGATGGCTAAATGTTAGTATACATAGTTTGAGAATTTCTTTAATTTTTCAGAAATTAAAAGTACAAATTAAAACAATATTATGTTTGTCCTATATTTTTTTAGATTTAGATTTATTTTATTTATTTTTCGTCAGATAGTTTCATTTCTTTGAATAGACTTGGTTCATATTTTACATTCTAATAATTTTAATTATTTAGCTTAATTTTTGTTTTACATTTTTTAGTAGTAATTACAAATATGTTGTTTAAATTATTTTTGTGATTTAAAGCATTTTTTTATTTGTTAAATTTTTAATTGTCATTCTTTTTACTAATTTTTGTTTAATCTATTAATTGATTTTGTGCTTTCTAGTTTGTATGTAAAATTCTTTAGTTTTATTATAGGAATATTCATTTTTTTACCTCTTTGAATTTGTTACATATTTCATTTTTTGAATATTAAATTCTTGATAAGTTAATTAAATTTTCTAAAAAATAAATAAAGAGGAATTTGAATGAAACTTGATAGTCTTTCAAAAGTAATACTGAATATAAACAGTTTAAATAGTCTATATTTTTGTTTTCTTAATTGTGCTCACTTATAAACATTTTCTTTTTGTAACCAGATTAACTATATCTCTATAGTACAAAATTAAATAATCACATTTAGCGAAATAATTTATCCTACCTTACATTTTTAAATAGAAGGGAAATTCAATAACTTTACCCATTAATTATTAATTATGATAGATGTTATACTATTAAAAATTGAAAACTAATATATGGAAATAAATAGTAGAAAACTAATGATATTGAAATAGAATGACTTGATAAGGTTCATGACTTAAAATTGGTACAAAACCAACATTTAAGAAAGGTAATTTTATTTTTCTAGAAAGAGTTTAATAAAAAGAAATTACATTATCTATCTAATTGTTGGCAGCAGCTGGCTCTTCTTGTGGCACTGGCAATGACAGCAATGACAATGATAATGTTTCCCATTTCCACTCACTGCTTCCCCAAAAATGGCTCCTAAGATGAATATAACGCCTATCTTAAAGGGATTCATTTGCTTTAATGCAGAATCACCAAGAAATAAAGAGTGTTATGTGTGAAGAAGATATAGCCCAAAATATATGGATAATGATATTTAGACAATATTTTTTTGACAACATTTAAATATTGATTACGTGTCAATCTTTAATTGGTCAAAAATTATTCTACAATAATGTTTATGATTATTATTATTATTGATTGTGGAGTAATTTTTGACCAATTAAAAATTGACACGTAATCAATATTCAAATATTATCAAAAAAATGTTGTCTAAATATCATTATCCAAAATATATATCAATCAATCCTGCAAAGGAGGAATGTTCTAGAAGGAGAAATGTTCCCGTGACACCCACGCCTACGACCTAAGTTCTAGAAGGAGGAATTTCTAGTCCCCTTCTCCAAGACTCTTATTCTAATTTCTAGTCTGAAACATTTCAAAGGCGTGACTATAAAAGGCCAAATAAAATAAGACACCTATACTCATTTTACGTTATCTTTATAACAAGAAAATGAAAAATTTTACGTCATCTTTCTAAAAAAATGAAAAATAATATATTAAATGAATGTAGAATTGTGTTAAAGTACATTTTTTCTAATACCAAAGCATACGGAGTGTTTTCTGCACCCCATGGTTTCCTCCTGTACACACCTCATAGGGTGTGTTGAAAAAAAAAAATGTCCCAAATTAGAGTCCTTAGTTTATTTTTTTTCTTCTCTACTCTCCCTCTCAGTTGATCTCTATTTTTTCCTACACTCCCTTTCGTAATGTATCGGCTCTGTCATTGCTACCGTGAAAGGTGTGAGATTTACATTGTTTCTTTTGTTTTATGAAGTTTGCTCGTATTTTAGATTATGCTATACAAAATCTTTTTAGATTTTATAATTTGGAATTATTTATAAATTATGCTAAAAGTATTTTTTTTAGTTCCACTGTGTAATTTGAAATATACTTCCGAATATGAAGAAGTAAACTGAATTGCACAATTTGGAAATATATATATATATATATATATATATATATATATATATATATAAATAGAGTTAGATTATTTTACTAATAAACAATTAGAATTTACAAATTGAATAATCAGTTAATTAAGCTTTCTTTTATAAAATTCATGATTTCTCTTATAAATAGAATTTTTTCAAATAGCTCCTCAACCATGATTATTGGACATCCAACGATTGTCAACCATAAGTAATATAACAAGTCAGCAATTGTGATTGGTACTTAAATTACTAAATGAATTCATTCTATCGATAACTAAACCAAGCAAAAAATTATTACATTAAATCAGTTAGATGATGAAGCAATCTATCAGTTTCTCTCGTTTCCCTCTTATCCATGGAGGTATTTTAATGGAGGGACGTACTCGTCTAAGCCCGATCACTAGAACTGAACCATGGGCTCTGATACTATTTGTAGGGAGGGGTTCAACACTCACACATACATATAAGTCTCCACATTTGATAAGATATTGTCCGGTTTGGGCCAAGCCCTCACGGATTTGCTTTTGGTACCACTCCAACAGGTCTCTTATCAATGGAGGTATCTTATGTGTATATAAACTCATATCCATCTCTTATTTTTTCTGATGTGGGACTTTGTTTGTACCCAACACTCTCATATGCATGTCATCAATGGTTTTTAGCGTCTTTTGGAATCACAAACAAATGCTTAAGTAGATCTGTGCGTGATTGAAGGGTACTTAACTACTTTCAAAGAAGGGCCACCCTTTTCTACCTGACCACTATTTTCACTTTTCAAACATTTCAAACATTTTTTTAAACCTTCAAATTCTTTGTTGTGTAATATGCAATCATTAGGACATGTATGTATCCATATATAATTCATACCAATCGAACAAAGAATTTTCTTAGCATCAAAATTACAAGTGGAAAGTGTATTTCCAATTGGAAGCATTTCATTCAACAGTGTTAACAATTATGTGAAACTCTTATTGGTCCATCCATTGATCACTTTTAAATTCATGAGCATTAACATTGTTGACAACCGTGTGAAATTAGTTGAACTGATATACAACAAAGTGTCCATATTAGTAGACATTGTCTCATACACAAATGCTTAGACAAATCCTTCTACACCAACATCGCATATCATGCCCTCTAATTTGGCTTCTTCTAGTCAATCTTCCATGGTAGAATCGACATGTTCAGTTCGGGACATACTTGGGAAGTCATTTAATTTGTCATGCCATGTCCATGTTGTATAACTTTGAAGGAACCCATCAAGGATAAGGTGTTTCCTAATTTTAGTTGCATTAAACTTAGTCATTCAAATAGTTGACACAAGGACACCTAAACTTCACTTCATCATCACTTATACCCTCATTACATTGTGCAAAATGTATAACTTCTTCCACTCCTCTCTCATACTCATCATTGATATGTGGTAAATTAATCAAATTTTCATCCATACATATATATACTGAAATTGCTCACATAATTTTATTAATCATTTTTTGATTGTGGATCTCACTTTGGTTTTCAAGGTGTGACCCTATCCCATTCAAGAAGTTTATGTACATATCAATTTTAAACAACATATCTTAAATTTCACAAAATTTTGTTAGCATTTTACATTGGTCTTCAGGTTAAACAAATGAATATGATTATCAACCATAACTAAATCTGCATCCAAAGATCAATACAAAATATATTTGATAAGTACGCATAAACTTTAACACAGGCATGTATGTTAAAATATATATTCACTAAATAAACTATGAAAAAGTAATTAAATTTCAAAAACTATCTAACTATATAATTAAAGGTTCAATACATATATAAATTAGTATTGTCCGTTTCTTTAGAAAATATACAACTTTTTGAAGAAATAAGAGACAATAAAAACTTTTCATATTGAATCTCAAATGCAAAACTATATTTAATCAACAATAAGTCATATTTAAATAAAATTACATTAAATAACATATAAATAATAAACAACATTTCTCCCGATCTATATTTAAGCATACAAACATAATAAAAAAATAAATTATTTAAATGTTAAAAAATGTAAACAAATAATATGGAGTGAAATAGAACTAGGGAGCATGCTTCAATAGAACGAAAAGTTTGACGATAGTTCGTCTTCGTAATTCAAAAATGTTCTCCTTAACCCACAACACTGAAACATGTCCACGTAATTAACAAATGAAACAAAAATGAATAAAGAAAAGGAAATCAAGTTCGTTAACTATAGTGCTACCTTGTTTATGAGGCTTTGCTATTTGAGGAGAGAAGTGACTAGGAGGCTTCATGTTCGACAGAGGAATGGAGGGTTCAAAGTTCCCAAGAAGAAGAACAAATTGAAACATGGAAGATGATGATGTTCGTAAATGCTAAAAGCAAATGAAGGCTATGGAGATAGAAAAAGAAGAAGAACATACAACGACAAAGTTGTAGAGGAGGAAGGAAGAAGAAAATTGTAGCAATGAAGTGGTCACAATGAATATTTCGTGAATTATAATCCTAGAATAACCTTTTGGCCTAATTGAAGACTAAAAGATAATCTGCTTCGGTTATTTGTAAAACCGAAATCTAAGGATTGATAAAAAAATATTATAAATTTCAGTGACACTTTTGAAAATTTCATCAACATTTTGGCTTCTATTCACTAAAAACCAAAGCAGAAGTTATGTTACTTTAGTTATTGAAAAACCTAGGCCAAATTTTAGCCCTCAAATTAAAATAAAAGCGTAGCAATTTTGAAAATTTGATCAATCTTTTGATTTCGGGTCTTTAAAAAGAGAAATAAAAGATCTATATAGCATCAATGAATAAAAAACCGAAGCCAAATTACATCATTCAAAAAAAAAAATTAAAAAAATAGTGGAACTTTTGAAAATTTTTGAAAATTTTGATCATCTTTCAATCTCGATTCTTTAATAACCAAATCCAAAAAGGTATATGGCTTTGGTTTTTCAATAACTGAAACTAAATCTTCACTCTAATAAAATAATTAAAAAAATAGTGAGAATTTTGAAAATTTTATGTACCTTTCGGCGTTGGTTCTTTAATAGAAGATCAAATGGTATATGACTTTGGTTTTTTAATAACCATAGAAAAATCCACTCACTCTAAGAAAATAATTAAAAATATAATGAAAACACGCCATATAACAATTTTTTGTATTCTTTATCTTATTTTCAATGCCTAACGCATAAGCAAAAACACGCTATAAACATAATTCACAATCTTAACATTATAAATCCAGCATGTAATTCTTGAATAATACAAGCATAATTAATAATTATGAGTTAGAAGTTCAATCTCAATCTATATATTATATCTCTTTCCCTGACCCTATCTATATACCAATATCAATTGTAACCATAGAACTTCATAGATAATTTAAATCCTGNTCCTGTAAATTCGATATGTAAAGATTTTCATTAAAATATGGGATATGTATTCATCATTCTGGCTTTTTTGTCTCCACTGAGGATCGGATAGCAAGGACTTTCTTGTTAGCATCATTCTTAGAGGAAAGCCCTCCACACTGTAAACAATTTTGTGTCCTCCCACAAAGAAATATCCCAAACACTGTCCCTAGAGAAAATGTAAAAAGTGCCTTCAACATACTTTCGTTGGATCCTTGTTGACTAATTTCAATCTTTAGCACAAAGCATACACAAAGTGGTGGAAAAAGTGATACCAGAGAAGAAGCTATTGTGGATGACCATAGCTTATATAATGAAAGAACTTCAAAATTATGATGCTAGATCCTTTCTTCAAGCCCCTCCACATACAAACTTCTGGTTCTCAATTTGTCAAATTAGTTATTTTAGGAAGAGAAATATATATATATATATATATATATATATATAAAGATACAATACTATAAATTATAAGGATAATGATATTTAGACAACATTTTTTTGACAACATTTGAACATTGATGATGTGTCAATCTGCGATTGGTCAAAAATTACTCCACCATAATGTTTATGATTATTATTATTGATTGTAAAGTAATTTTTGACCAATCGCAGATTGACACGTCATCAATATTCAAATATTGTCAAAAAAATGTTGTCTAAATATCATTATCCAAATTATAAGATAAATTGTATAATCTGAATAAAGTAATTGATTATTAATGGATATTAGCCACTATTGTATATTTTCCCCTAATTTTAAGTATTGCCAATGCATTTTCTATATAGAATGACAACGCCAAGTGGGTTAAACCATTAACTTGATCAAAATAAAAAGTGCAATTTGTGTTTAATATTAGCTTGTTGAAATGTTTAGGTTTGTCTTGTACAACTTATTGCTCTAAAGTGAAGGAGTGGGATGGACTTATTCGCATAACCTATAAAAATAATTATAATATTTTAATTTCTAAATTAGGCAAAAAAAATTATTTTATTTTATTCTGTTATTATTTACTCCTTTCTTGAATTTTGAAGTCACTTTTTATCGTTTGCATTTAGTATTGATTAATTGTTATAGGTTTTTGGTAGTTTAAAAAATAAATTTTTATGTTTTCTTATTCATGAAATATTTAATTTTGACATATTTATTTGTGGATCCAAAATTTTATGTTTACTTAATTTAATTTTATTATTAACATTGTAGGCTATTCAAATGCAAAAAAACATACTAAACATTAATAAAGTTATTGTTACAACATTTATATAAATATTTTTAAAAATATTTTTATGTGGATTAGTTCAGACACTTTATAAGACAACTAATAAAAATAGCTTACAATTCTTATGTAGGGCGAATTAGCGCAACTCTAATTTTGCAAGCTAATTGACAGATGAGTGATGTATGTCATTATATTATTTTTTTCTTTATTTGAGATTTTTTAAGCTAATTATTATCTTTATAAATAATGCATTAGAAATGTTTTAATCAAAACATAGCATAATTCCATTATACTAAATTTGTTGCATTTTGCATAAGTTTAGTCTCAAAGCATACATTAATCCATCCACATTGCATTTTTTTCCTTTTAAGAGAAAGGTAACTTGTGATTATTTAATGTGAGCCAAATTGATGGAAATCATTTTTACCCTTTTAAGAGAAAGGTAACTTGTGATTATTTAATGTGAGCCAAATTGATAAAAATCATGGCCAAATCATGTACAACCTAGCTTCATTAGACTAGGAAGTCCAAGCTAGAAAAGACCAAATATTTCATCAAAACCACGAGGCCAAAGTTTTCTTGTGCAGCCCATTTGATGACAACCATCTCACCAAAGGTCTGATCACAAGAAGTATGGTCAAATAAATACAAGAAGAGTCAAACAAAGAAGGTGAAGTCAAAGTCAAACTCTTCTTTTCATGGGTCATCATTGAATAAGTTTTGAGCTTGTATTTGGGATTTTATTTGGGCCTTGGGCCTAGTAGTATAAGTTTGATTGGACCTTGTATTTTGGGTCAACAAGAATAGGGTTTTGACCAACCAAGTCAGCAAAGGGCCAATGCCCAATGTTGACCTTATTTAGACGTCCTTTTTGGTGAGTCAACCAAGGGGTCAACTTTTTGGACCAGCTTAGAGGCCGAAGAGTCATTTTCGTCCAAGTCATGTGGAAGAACTCTATTGGAGAGTTTTTCCTCTTAGTTAGTGGTCATGTGTCATTCTAGAATGAAGAATTTTTCTATAGGTATGTCACTCTCTCATTTGAGAGAATTTTTGCTACTTGTCTCTTTCCTATTGGAGATGATTTCTCTTTGCTCTCGAAGTCAACCAATGTGGCTTTTTAGGTTAAAGTTTCTCTCCATTTTGAGACACCTTAGCCTATAAAAAGAAGGAGGTGCTCTCTAACACGTGAAAACACTTCCAATACCCCAAACAATAAAAAAGTTTTCGGTTTGCTCTCCTTACCTTCTTCATCAGAGAAACTCCGACCCTCCCATAGTATCCTAGCCTTGTCCAATAAAACTCTTCTCCCTCGAGACAACCACACATTCCTATTCTCTTCCTCACTCCTTGTCAACCTTCCGTTCCAAAGAAGAAGACAAATCCCACCGTTTTCTCCCTCTTGCCCCCTCTGCCTACGACTCTCTCTGTTTCTTGTGAAAAGGAATGAGCTAGGGTTTTGCCTCACAACACTCACGGCTGTTGCATACTTCCTTCGTTGGTTGGGCAGGGTTTAAAAAAAATACAGATTTAAAGCACCTTCGTACTATTTTCAATTCTCACCCGAACACCCTCCCAAAACTCTCAATTCTGGCCTAAAATCCCTACTGACTCCCTCCAGATCCAAAGTTTCCTTTTTAGGCCCAACCCACCTTCCTAAACAAAACTAGCATTCAATGGTGCAATCAACGAAAGGGCAAAAAGACTCTTTGACAACTTACGTGCCTCTCCTCTATCATCCCTCACTTTGAATACCATTTGAGAAATAATATAAAAAAGGACAATGATACTTTGACAATTCTTTTTTAACAACTTTTTGACAACAGGACACGTGTCATCATTTTATTGGTATGTTTGAATTTATCTTTAAAAAAATATTTGAAACGGACCAATCATAGACTGCCACGTATACGTTGTCAAAGAGACTTTTTCCTATAAAAAATAAAACAAATGGACCCACAATCTCTCTCTCTCTCCAAGGCACTTGGTCAACGAAGAAAGAAAAAGGATGAAAACCTGAGTTTCGTTCTTTACTAGGAGCCTCAGGAAAACCACACTCCTCTCTCCTCATGCATGAAAAGAAAAGAAGGCAAAAGTAAAAAATTAGCACCATAAAGCTAAGAAGGAGGGACTCTTCCACGGCCAGACACTCATCATGCAACACTACCCAAGCTTCTCTCGCACGTGTCACGGTGGACCAGCACGCGTCACGATTTTTCTCTTTTAAATATGTCTTTGTCTCAGCTTTTTTTTTATTTGAAATCATCTAATCAAGTTTTGACACATATACAATATTAAAATGGTATAAAAAATTAGTGTTAAAATATCATTTTTCGAAGTGAAGGAAAAATGGGAAAATTGAGCTCAAGTCCTCACACCAGCCAACACAAGTCACAACATATAACCACTCAGCCAAAGTTATTTCACTGACATAATTTAAATCTTTCTTCATGCATTTCCAAAACTAAAAAAATACAATTATTCATTAATTTTCATTCACATACATCGTACTTTTATCATCAATAACACACCATTCATAAATATTTAGTGCTATAAAATAAATTAACAAAATAAAAGATATTTTTATTTTATACAAATCGTGAATAAAGATTGAAGTAAGGGAGAGACTGGATAAGAATGGAGAGCTAAAATTCTTTGTGTTATGTTCGTTATTTGAATATGTGTTATATTATTTGTTTATGATTCTCATTTAGTGTTATTTGGATTATAATAATGTGTTTACTGATGAATGTGATGAATTGGAAGTGCAATATTATTTTGAGAATGTTTTAATTCGAATAATGCAAGTGAGGAGGAATTGGTATTTGATATAATGAGAGGTTTTATGTTGTTCGATTTAAATGTGAAAAATGGATAGGTTGGTTTATTATTTTGATTGTGATTTTGATATAAAAGTAGATTTTTATATTAAAACAAAATCGTCTAGAAATTAAACTTTTTAGTAATTCAAATTCTAAAATTTAATCACAAGTATTAAACGTTATTCTAAATAAATAGCATTTTAAGGGAAAATATTTTGAAACATCTTTTAAAACTAGATAACTTAGTCACACTCACCAAAAACTCCTTTAGTCGATATATAACTAGCGAAACAAATTTAATCACTACAAATTCACTTAATTTGATGGTTAATGCGGTGACTAAATATAAGAATTTATTCTATTTTTTAGAATCATCGATTTAGAGACATAGAGTTTGGCACTGAACAATCCAATTGCTATTTATACGAACTAATTTCACTAACAAGTGATTATTCTCTAGTTTCCTTCTAAAGAGTCATGACAGACATTTTGCATAGTGGGAATCAGCAGAACCCTTATGAGTTATTACATTCAAATACGTTTCTTGGCAAAAGCGAAAAGATGATTCTTCTTGTGTCGGGCAAGGCCTGGCAGCCCCTCAGTGTCTATGTGTTGAGGTTTCATCCCTTCGGGCAACTCCCATTGGAACGAATTAAGAAGATTTGCAGTTATGAGTTCCACTGATGCAATTCCCAGCGACATGCCAGGGCAAATTCTACGCCCTGCACCGAACGGAATAAACTCAAAATCATGTCCCTTAAAATCTATCTCACTCTTCAAAAACCTCTCTGGCCAATATTCTTCTGGGTCTTTCCAAGCTTCAGGGTCCCTCTGAATGCTCCACCCGTTCACATACACTATTGTCTTTGCTTCTATTTCATACCCATCTATGCTCAAACTTCTAATCACTTCTCTTGGTACCAGTGGTGTTGGTGCATAAAACCTAAGTGTCTCTTTTATCACTGCCTTCAGATATTCAAGCTTTTCAACATCCTCTTCCTCTATCAACTCCTTGTTCCCACACGCATTTCGAATTTCTTCTTCGGCTTTCGCCATTGCTCTTGGGTTCTTCATCAATCCGGTCATCACCCACACGGATGTGGCTGCAGTTGTGTCAGTCCCTGCCACAAGTATGTCCTGTGACAGTCATTGAGCATAGTTAAAGACCATGTACTTCATATTTAGCAGTAACAAAATACAAAGGCTTGAACGTACATACCAAAATGATAGCTTTGATTTGATCTTGGGTGAGGTCTATTGACAAGCGACCCTGCTTCTTAAGCTCAAGCAACACGTCGACAATATCCTCGTCTTCATTTTGTTTGATCCTATTCGGATCTAGGTGGTCGTCAATGACTTCTTGGAAGAACACATCCAAGGCCTTGAAAGTGTTTTCAAGACGGCCAAACAAGCCGGTGAGTTTATCGATCCACCCCAAAAACGGAATGTAATCCGAGACAAAGAAAGAAAGAAGCATAGCCTGTGAGTCGTTTAGAAGCCCATGGAACCTGCTTCTCTCAGCTCCTTCTTCATCGTACTTTCTCCCAAATGCAACCCTACAAATGATGCCGCTTGAGACCGACATCAAGAGCTCACTCAAGTTGGTTACTTTGGAAGAACGAACATGCCCAGATAAAATATCCATCATCTGTTTGACTTCAGATTTTCTCACACTGGAAAAGCTGGAGATCCGTTTGGAGCTGAAGAAATGAACCATACAAATTTTTCTAATTTTTCTCCAGTAGTCGTTGAAGGGAGAGAAAAGCATCCCTTGGCCGTTGTATGTGAGTTTTAGAGGGCCAAGAGAGGGAGGCCTGGTGCAGACATCAATGTCATGGTCTTTGAGGATCTCCTTGGCTAGTTTTGGAGATGAAACAACAATGGCTTGCTTGAAGCCTAATTGGAGGGAGAAAAGGGGACCATAGGTCTTTGTGAGCTTATCTAGTTGGATATTAAATTTTGAACTATCAATTTGGTGAAGATTGCCAATGAGGGGAAGACCTCTTGGACCCGGTGGAGGAGACGTTGATGGCTTCCTCTTGCCTCTCTGCTTCTTCAAGATGATCACTGCCATAAGCGAAAGAGAAAGGATAATCAACAAAAGTAGCTCCATTTTCAGTGAGGCAGAGTTGCTTCCAAAATGTCCTGATTTATAGGTGGCTACTGATAGAAAATATTTTAAAAATAATAATCGATTTTAATGATATTATTTCAATTCATTTAAAATTCAACCAAATTCTTATTTCACAGCTCAAGATATTAATATTGAATTTTATTCTTTTTACTTAAATATATTATTATATTAATAAAATTAGTTTTAAAATTGATGCTGTTATTACCAGGAAATCATCATAATATTGACTTTGTAGGAGACCCCGAAGTTCTAGTGCATTGAATGTTTCTGGGATAGATATTTCAGGGTGGCACGGATGTCATAATTCCGACAAATTTCCTTTCTATACAAATAAATAACATTATCTTCTCTGCAATCAATCGTTTATTAACAACAGCATTTAGCACTACAAATAATTCCAGGAAATAAATAATTAATTTTTTTTATTATAGCATCTAACATAGTTTTATAATTATATTATTTAGAACACATGAAATAACGTACAAAGTTATAACTTAATAGTAAATTGATTACATTAGTGCAAAAATGCTATTTAACATCACTAATAAGATGTCAGTTTCATGAAAAACCGATGTCTATTATTGCACGGTGGCATTATCGTAAATATATTGGTAAATTAGACGTTAGTTTTGATGTTAGGCGACGTCTATGACATCATAGACGTCGCACCTGCCTCAAACCGACGTCAAATTGCCTGAGATATGTGATAAGACAGACAATTCGACGTCGTCTAGAAAATGGCACCGACATTCCAGTCTCTGACAGGAAATCAAACGTCAAACAGTTCAGCTCTAGACGTGGAATAGACGTCAGATCCCCTGAACAAGCGACGTCGATTGGGCTACAATTAATGTTGTTCACCAAATTCCCAGGCGCTTAGACGTCACGTAGTCAAACGGCGACGTCTAAGGCCTATCTGGAAGGCGGGAAGACAAAAATCCTTCAATTTAGACGTCGGTTCTGAATGTAAGCGACGTCTACGTTCCTGTAATTGATTATTTTCACCAAATTCGAAGGTTTTAGACGTCAGCTAGGAGGGGCACCGACGTGAACTATCCTGACAGGAAATCATGCGTCAATCTTTTCAGCTTCTTTAAGAAGAATAAACGTCGGATCCCGATCAAACACTGACGTCTATAGACGTCGGTTTCTGGCGCAACTGACGCCCAATTTCATTTTAAATAAACCGCAGACCCTTCTAACCACTCAGTTTCTGATCGCGTCTTCATCTCTTCTCCTTTTTCTCTGCTTCTCCTCTTCTTTTACTCCCTTGCGCACCTCATCTTTTTATCTCTTCCGGCATTGCATTGTATTTTCTCATAACGTCATTATCTTCGTCCTCTCCTTTTTCTCTCTTCATCCCAGGTGCGTGGTTTTTCTTATGCTTACCGTTTAAATTTTCTTTAGTTTTTTATCGATTATCTTGTCGTTCAACTGATTAAAATTGGCCTTTTTTGTGTTGTGTTTTAGTGTAGTTTTGACCCACTCTTTGGGTAACATAGTGCAGCATTCTCCCTTTGCTAGTTTCCTCACTAAAAGAGTGGTGATCTTTTGAGTTTTCTAGTTCTTCCGACCCAAAATGGAACTTGGGTCCTTGTCTACTTCTCGACACCGTAATTTTTTTCTGTTGCGGTTGAATAATTGGAAGTAGCCATGGACCCAGGTTCGGTTTTGGGTTGAAAGCACTAGAAGATTCAAAAGACGCAAGCTTTTTTTGTGGGGAAACTAGCGAGAGGAGAGCGTTACACAATGCTACCGAAAGCCTGGATCAAAACTGCACTAAAACACAAAGCCGTTGTTAGACATCGGTTAAAGCGATGTCCGACGTCTATAATAACATAGACGTCAGTTAGTGTCATTTTAAACCTCTTTATATATTCATGTTGACGTCGGTTTAATCATAGGTGGACGTCTATATAGAGTAATTAGACGTCGGTGTGAGTATAAGCAGACGTTTATATAGATGTCGGTGGATATCGTTACTGACGTTTATATGGACGTCGGTTCTGACGAATTTCGACTCCCATAGACGTCATCCGTATAGACGTCGGTTGTGAAAGTGACGTTAAAAACCCAAATTAACCGACGTTAAATAGCGTTTTTGCACTAGTGTTATAACTTTTTAATATTTATTAAATATAAGATTTTCTTTATTAATACCTTATTTAGAAGTAAATATTACGTATTTTTTTTTTATAAAAATATAGCAATATATTTTTCAACATTTTTACTCGTAATTTATTTTATTTTTGTAATTGTAGTAGGATGAAACAAAATCACAAACACGTGCATAATAAAAAGTGTGCAAAAACAAGACCTCTATTACATAAGTTGTTTCGTTTAAATAATATATTTTCCATTTAGTACACTTGCTTATACATAACTCAATAATTCAATATGTATAATTGATATTCCAAACACTTCAAATATTTAATCTTTAAAATATTTATCTTTTAGTATTTGTTAAGATTGTGTTTGAAAAAATATTATAACTTTCAAGTTAACCAGTGTATCAACAAATAATAAATTTGATATTTAATGAAAGTTCTTCACATACATTATAAAATGTGTTATTTATACTATTTTTCATGGGACTTTTATCTCGATGAACCTAGACCCATTTATCCTAAATACCCTTTAGTTTCTAAATTGTCACAGTTAACCGTGGATTGTTATGAGTAAGTGACTTGTATGATGTCCTGTTAACCGAGTAGAGATGAACCAAGTACATATCAACTTAGTAGTTTGACATGTGTTTGGTCAAAGATGAATCCTATATTGACATGACTGAGAAATACTTAGTCATATATAATACAACATTGATTCCCAACTTAACATTCTTATTAGGTATTTCATTAATTACAATTTTTTCATTGATTACAATTTTCCCACAGTTTCCAACTGGCAAAAGTAATTTTGCATTGGTGGTTAAGGTCAATTAGTGTTATATGTACTACAAAATAATTGTTTAAAAAGTTATGATTTTACACTCTTTAAATTGAAATAAAAGTACTATTCTAATATTAACAAAATTTTCACTACGTTTATATTTACATTGGTTTTCATTAGAGATGACAAAAATACTCATGTCCATAAGTATATGTAGATAAACACTGCAGCAGATAATTAATATATGTGGGAATTTATTACTTAGGGTATAAAAAGAGTGAAGTGGGTCGCCCTCCAACGCTGAGCCCAATTTAAAAACCTAAGTCTGCAAAAAATCGCGCTTGGGCGCCCCTCATGGGGTGCTGAGCACTGGGCGACACTTGGTCTTATATTTGACCACTATGTGAGAGTCCTCTCCTTTGAGAGTGTCCTCTTCCTCTTACCTTATTTTCATATTTCCACTCAAGTGACAACATACACCACTAATTTTGGATTGGTGAGCCTTAGTGTTTCTCTAAGTGGCCTGCCTTCACCTTTGAGCTTCCCTCCCTTTTTTTTTTATCTTTTATCTTTTATCTTTCATCTTTTATCCTCTCTTCTATTTTTTTTTTTTACTTTTATCTCTATTTATATTCACATATTATGTCTCTATTTGTATTCTTATTTTAGTTTCCATTAATTGAACTTTTTTTTGGAAGTGAACCTTCACATATTGTGCTTTCCTAATCACCATCACCCAATATATTGCTAAATCTAAAACGATTCTTTATCAATATCAAATAATAATATTATTTCCACATTTTGTGTATATTTTTTGGCAAATTTCTTCCATTTATTAAAAGAAATTAATTATATTAAATGTTTTCTTAAATGTGGAGGGTTTCATACAAAGTTTGTGTAGGATGCAGTAAAAGAAAATGATTTCCAAGACTTCTAGTAAACATTTAGAAACGATTATTAAACATTTTTAGATAAGAGGATAATGAATGGTGTAATATATCGAAGCTTCGATGAAACATGTTTGTTATCGGATGATACAAAATTTATGGGTGCAATATTTTTTAAGATATTAGAACGTGAAGGTAGTAATATATCGAATCTTTGAAAAGAAAAAAATGAGTTATGCATTTGGTTTGTTATAAGATGATATAGAATTTATTGATGTAATTCATAAGGCGAACAACTGGCTAATTAGGAGGCTATAATTTGCGTTGAAAACATTTCTGATAATAGTTGTCATCAAAATATTCTTATTGTCTTTTAATTAACATAACAATGACCTTTAATCTACAAATAGAAGAGAAAAAACATATAATTTATATATTATATTGCATTACCTATTTATTTTAATCTATTTAATGATGTTTTATGGTATAATATCTAACTGGAAAATGATGTAAGTGTTGGTAATGTAAGAGTTACCCAGTCTGTCTAGACTTTGTAAGAGTAAAATAGCCCAATTTTAACAATGTTAATTGATGTCAAAACCAACTAAAAGTGACAAAAAGAAACTAGATCACTATCCATTCACGGATCACTCTTGGCCACAAATATAGCACAGCCTATCCTCTGCGAAATCCAACTATTTAGAAACAGCGATATTTACACGATGGCAGTTTCGTTTGAAGAAAATGATTCCAAAGTACTCAAAGTTGGTTTGCACGTTTATACTGCTGAATTTGTTTTTCATCAGTTCTTTTGCATGGGATAATCTCCCTTGTCCTCCAAAATCCAATACCCAACCACCTTCCACTGCACCGCATAAATGCCCCATCAACACGCTCAAGTTTGGTGTTTGTGGAAGTTGGTTAGGGTTGGTAAGAGAAGCAATTGGAAGTAAACCAAGCGAGAAGTGTTGCACCGTGGTGAAAGGTGTCGCTGATCTTGAAGCGGCACTATGCTTGTGCACTGCTATTAAAGCCAATGTGCTGGGACCTGTCAAACTCAAAGTTCCTGTTGCTCTTACTTTGCTCATTAATGCTTGTGGGAAGAAGGTTCCGTCTGGATTTGTCTGTGCTTAGAATAATTTACAAATAATGTGTCTGTCTATTCTGTATCTGTTGCTCTCAGTTTAACTAAAATTGCTGCTATTAGGCTTTCATTTGAGGATACTGAAGTCCATCACAATGCTGTATTTCATGTGTGTTATTATTATATGTTCTTACCATCAATTTGATTGAACACCCTACTTTTCCTTGTTGCTAAAAAAATGTGGGACCAAATTTAGAACATTTAAAGTGTCAGAAAAGAAAGGATGGTTTTGTTACAGGTGAATTGGTTTCAAAGTTATTTTTGAAGAGAATTTATTTCCATAAATAATTTCAATTTAAAAGCTATAATGCAATTAATATAAGAATTAATTGATAAAAAAACTAATGCAGAAAAACGTTTTTATACTGGTTAAAAAGAGTGTTTTTTTTATACTGATTCTTGAACAAGTATAAAATTAACGAGTATAAAAAGTATTGACTTTTTTATACCGACTCTAGAAACAATATGAAAAGTTTCATTTTTTATATCAGTTAAAAGTATAACTAGTATAGAAAGTGAAATGTTCAAACAGAGGCCAATTCCATTTCTCCATTCCATTCATCTATAAAATTTGCTTCCTAGTGATCGACTTGTTGTTGTTGTTCTCCTTTGATAAAACTTAACACGTCGAAATGGAATAATAGTAATTGTTAGATATATTATCTTTATCTTATTTATCTTTTATGTTTAGTTAGTTTGTTATTATTTTTTATCTATATTTTAGGCTTAGCCCATATTTCTTCTATTATAAATAGAGTAATCTCATACATAGTTTTTCACTATATTCAACATGGTATATTAGAACCAAGTTCTTTTCAGGAAATTTTTTTTTATTCCCTCTGCCATTACATTTGTTGCTATCGGTGGTGGCGCCATCTACCATTGTCGGTAGCACCGCTATTTTAGTCACCTTTGTCAGGTGACCACTATGTTCTCAACGACGTCTTCATTGGAGCTCTTACGCACTCTTATTGCCTTTTGAAGTTGTCGATATGCTTCCTTTTTCGTCATACATTGGGGGACGTCTCATCTCCTCTTAGGCGAAAATTTAGGATGTTAAGGTCACTCTTTTTCCTCTTTCAGGTTCGTCATGTTTGGCCGCACATCCCATCTCCTCTCAAGCAACTATTCAAAGCATCAAGCTTGCTCTTTTTTTTCCTCTTTCAGGTGACTTGATTGAAAAATCTTGAACTTTTAAGGTTTCTCTCTCCTATGCATCTATGGTTTCTTTCGCTATTGCCTTTTATGACCTCTATTCTATCACTATTGCGTTTGACTCGTCCACATATGCTTTTTCTCCCATGGCAAATATGGTTCTTCTTAGTTTATTTATAGTCGTGGTGACTCATCAATAATAATATCTTTATCCACTACATGTCAACCATGCATTCCTCAATAGCAATTTTCAAGAAGAGATTTACATGAAGTAACCTCACAGATTTGTTGTTCAAAGGGAGTCTTCTTGGTTGGTATTTTGTCTTCTATGTCGTCTTTGCAAAATCATTAACAATTTGGTGTAACTCGAGTGCAGAACCAAATATTTTCACTAAATCTTTATTGATTATTTTAGTAATTAACAAGCTTGGTACATACGATTTATACACGAGCTAGAGGTGGATGTTAAGACAAAATCATCTATGTCCCTAAACGCTTCCATGTTTTGAAGTTTAACCAAATAACATTAAACAGAATAATAATCTGAAAACAACATAGGACGAAAATACAAAGACTAGGAACCAAAATCTCCAACACATAAAACCTTAGCAAAACACTTAGGATTTTAGGAAACAGAAAAACAACTAAGCCAAACACCCAGACGCAATGATATAAGAAGCTAAAAGCGAAAAGCTTATTGTTGAGATTGTTGATAGGGGAAGCATAGGTTTTAGCTTAACCCACAATCTCAGTATTATTTATGTTTTTGATGATGAAAACACATAATTAATAACACTTGTGTATTCTGTGTTACATGTTCTATGCTTACATGTTATATGCTTCTCATTACTGTGTTAAATTTGTATAAGCATATTTGAGAACATGATTGTGTTGTTCATTGCATATCACTGTGTTTAATATGTGATTTTATATATGAATGCATGACAT
This sequence comes from Vigna radiata var. radiata, assembly GCF_000741045.1. Lineage (NCBI taxonomy): Eukaryota > Viridiplantae > Streptophyta > Magnoliopsida > Fabales > Fabaceae > Vigna > Vigna radiata. The sequence goes on along the minus strand of NW_014543816.1, from coordinate 256,109 downwards.
AAGGTTTTGAAAATAGAAAACCACAAGCACTTTGGTTGAACTTCAAATGTGTGGCAAAACAACAGTTTTAAGTCGATTACATTATGGGGTGAATCGATTAAAACTCGTGTATTTGCACAAACTCTTTTCAAATGTGTTGTGAGATATTTTGAGTAGAAAATTTTTCAAAACTATGCTAAGTGTTGTTGCTTAATCGATTGCATGCGATTTGTATTCGACTAAGTTAGTTTTTGTTTTGAAAACTGTTGAGTGCTTGACAAAACTGTCTTAACGGTCATATTTTTAAATGTGTTGACCAAACATTAATGGTGAATCGATTACATTAATTGCAGTTTCAATTAACGAGCTTGACTACTACTAGACTATTATAATTGCAAGTTGTATTCGACTATGTTAGTAGCTAAATCGATTAAAATGCGTCTGATGTGTGTATTACTATAAATTGACGCTGATTTGAATTCTGTGAGAACTTTTTGGTGAATTAACATTTTCATATCTTTCAAAGAATGCTGTGTGTCTTACATAGAAAAGAAACGCTCCAAGAACCAGATGTTGGAAACAGGATGGCCCAGTTTGAACACCAAGAGAGGGGGGAGGGGTGAATTGGTGAGGTTTAAAAATCAGAGTCTTTTCAAAATCTTTTTCGCAAAGTATAAACCTTTACAAGGAATGAAAATTCTAAGTGCAACGGAAATGTAAAGTTGACTACGTAAACAGTTAAGTCGACTTAATGTAAAAGTGTTAGGATTGAGAAATCAAACGCAAATTTTTATACTGGTTCGGCCTCAATGCCTACATCCAGTGTCCTTCCACAACCAGGAAGCAAATGCACTATAATGGTCAAGGTTTTGATAACAAGGCTTTTATAGAGACCTCCACGTCAAAAATATTAAACACCTCTCTAACCCTCTAACCAAAATATAGGCACCAACACAAAGATCTACAATAAGATATCCCTTCTTCTACAATCTTCAACCCACTTTGAACAATCCTTAAAGTGTCCAGACTCCATGAGTCAACCTCCTATAATCCCAACAGGAAAACCAATCTCCAATAGATTGAAAGCAATCTTGATCAATATGAGTACACCAGTTGTGAATAATCTGATCAAACAGTAAGCTCAATACAGTTCCTCCTTAGGATACTCTTGTAAGGAAGATCTTCATCGTCTTCTTGATGAGTTCTTCAAGCCTTTTTGATAACATTGCTCCAGCCATGGATGTGGCTTTAATGCAGTGAAAGATGAAAACCAGAGTTGGCAACGAAGATGCAGAGATGAAATAGTGGTTGTAGATGACGAATGAAGAGCTGTTTGGAGGGTGAATATCTAGCTCAATGGAAGGAAGCTAGCTAGAGAGGGAAACCTCAATTTAGAGGTGACTCTCGGTGCAGAGAAAGGTGCTGGAAAATGGATCAGCAGAATTTCTCTATTAATCCAAAAGTGTTTACAAAGTGGGAGGGGAGTTGGATTTTATAGAATCATCCAAGCTCACCCACGGTGATTACAAATAATGGGATCAGCTGCCACGTGGTGGAGGTGTGGAAAACGTGCTTGAAGATCTGGGCTGCCAGCTGGATGAGTCACGCGTCTGGTGCATTTTGGAAGTGGCTTGCCAACGCTGAGCGGTGGAGGGGTGGCATTGAGCGCCACTCGATTACTTCTCTTCAAAGCTTTTATCCCTCTTCATGGGCTGTCATGGGTTTAGTTGGACCTTCTTTCTGGCTTCTAGCTTGCCTTTGGAGTGTACAAAGAGGTGTTGGCAGCCGTCTTTATTCTTTCAAGTAAATGGTTTCTTGAGTAATTGATGGGCTTGGGCCCAAGTCATCACTTTTTCTCAGAGATCACAATCTGTAAGTCAAAATGAAAATATTAGAACATCCAAAGTCTCTGTGATCAAATGAGTCATGTCTATTTACAGTTTTCTATAAATCAGACGCTCCTGTAGTCGGCTGTGCTACTAATGAAGTCGATTGTCATTAGACAGTTATAATAGTTAAGTCAGTTAGCAGTAGTCATAACAACCAAATTGATTTTGCATTTAATACAATTGACTATCATAAATGTTTTAACAGACTTGTGAAACATAGTCGTTACTATACACAAGCATAACAGAATTTCAAATCAAATAACTAACTAAGTCGGATCCACTACGCATGTAGTCGACTTAGACACTTCAACTCAATTTGAAAATCTTTTCAATGCAAAATCACACACAACACTACTTTTGAAAATCTGTGCGTAGTCACGATTTTTAATCAACTTACTTCATAATGAAGTCGACTTAAAACTTCCAGTTATGCCCATACAATATAAGTTCATCAAAGTGCATGTGGTTTTCTCTTCAAAAGCATATGTAATGCAATCATAAATCATGTATCAGATATAAGATCAGTGAATGTTCATTCATATATCAGTATCAACACAAACATGTTCATTTAGATATCATTCACAATAAAGAATAGAACATGTAACACATAACAATACATTTGTTATTAACAATGTGTTGTCATCATAAAAAACCAGAGCAACTAGAGCACTGTGAGATTAAGGTTAGCTAAACCTGTGCTTCCTTTATCAACAATCTCAACACCAGAGATTGACCGTGGTGGTGAAAGACTCAGAGGTTTCTTGAGAAGTAAGGTTTGATGGGTTTTAAATGTCTGATCAATCTGCACTGCACGATCAGGAATTTGCAATCTTTGAAGATTGGCTTGGGTTCCCTGTTGTGATTACAGGAAGAAGAACTGTGTTCTTGACTTTGAGGTTGCCTCAAAGGGTTTGACAGTAGAAGATGGTGTTCTTGCTGCTTGTCTGCCTATATTAGATTAGAGGGTCAGAGAGGTGTTTTATACTTTTGACGTGAGGTCTCTGTAAAAACTTGTTGTAAAAAACTTGATCTTTATAGTGCCTTTGCTTCCCGTGGTTGGAAGGACACTGGATGTAAGCGAGTTGGCTGAACTAGTATAAAAATGAAAGTTTCAATTCTCTTATCCTTACACTTTTTAATTAAGTCGATTAACTTGTTAGCATATTTGATTAAGCTTACTATTGTGTTGCATATCTTTTAACTTGCGATTCAAGAAAAGTGTAAAGACATCTCATTTTATGAAAAAGATTTTAAAAGCTTTTGTTTTTACAGTTCACCAATTCACCCCCCCACCTCCCACCCTCACCCCCTTTTGGTGTGAGAAACTAAGTCATTCTATTTTTAACACTTACTATACCTAAATGGTATTCAGGTTAGCTCTCAGGAAAACAAAACAATGTCAAGACGATGTCTTTGATAAAACACACTAAATGGCTAAAACTTCAGTCATCATAGAAAACGTAGACATGTTAAACGTTGTCTATTTGTAAAGGCAAAATAACAAAAGAATTTACTCTACCCAAACGATACAATAAGCTAAAAAGATACTTCTTCAGACGATGAAGTCCTTAATCAAAGTTTGGTATCTTGGCAAGAAGAGCTTAATTGTCAAACGTTATCTCAACGGTAGGAAATCAAAAAAGCACTTTGTTGTTCTGTGCAAGCATTAAATGATATTAAATGCTCAACATTTAAAAAAAAAACAAAAGTGATAAGAAAAGACATATCTATTGCATGCATAATCTACTTTATTGTTTGCAGCTGAGCTATTCCACATGCATCCATAAAACCTCAAATCAAATATCAAAAGTAGACGTTAGAGACAAAGGAGATATTCACATAATGTTCTTCATTTGAAGTCATGTCTAAAAGAATGTACAACCTACTTCTAGCAAAGGAATGAAAAACAATGTGAGCTCTGACAAGTTGACTTTATCCAATGGCTATTGTACACGAAGAAAGAGAAAGCACAAGAATCAAGGCCAAAAGCTTAGTCTAAAGGAAATTTATCCAAACACCTATAAATACAAGAAAGGAAAGTCTTGTCATGGTACTTGGACAGTGGTTGCTCACGTCACATGAATAGAGAAAAGTGTATGTTCCTAGACCTGAGGGACAAGAAAGGAGGATTAGTCATTTTTGGAGGAAACCAAAAAGGAAAAATCATAGGAATTGGAAAGATGGGTACAAACCTTTCCCCTGCCATTGATAATGTTTTAAAAGTAGATGACCTTAAACATAATATGCTTAGCATAAATCAATTGTGTGACAACGGATATAATGTTGTTGAAAAAGGCCAATGTAAGGTATTAAATAATAATAACTCCTTAGTATTTACAACTAACAGACAAGGTAACTTGTACAAGATAAACCTAGATGACTTGCAGTCTCAAAGTGTCTCATGTCTAGTATTTATGAAAAATGAGGCAGTAACATGACATAATAACTGTGGACATGCAAGCATGAGATTAATCTCAAAGTTGCAATGCCATGATCTCGTCAGAGGAGTACCAGAAGTATCATTCAATGATACAATAAATATAAAAAACATGGTTTCAACTAAATGACGCTTGAGCTGCTTCGTATAGATTTATTTGGGCTGACAAGAACTAAGTCTGAGTGGTAACCACTATGGGCTAGTAGTAGTAGATGATTTGTCTATGTGGACTTGGGTTCTATTTATAACTCACAAGGATGAGACATTTGATGCTTTTTGCAAACTTTGTAAAAGCATACAGACTGAAAGAAATTTGAAAATTATGTTTATCAGAAGTGACCATGGAGAAGAATTTGAAAATGAGTTCTTCGAAAAAATTTATGAAAACTCTGGCATTAAGCATAACTTTTCAACTCTAAGAACTCCACGACAAAATTGAGTTGTTGAGAGGAAAAATAGATCTCCACAAGAGATGACCCGAACTATGTTGAATTATTTTAATTCTCCTAAACACTTATGGGCAGAAGCAGTCAACACTGCTGCTACATTCAAAATAGAGTTTGCATTAGGCTAATCCTCAACAAAAATCCTTATGAATTATGGAAGGACAAAAGGCCAAATATTTCATAATTTCATCCTTATTGTTGTCAATGCTTTATACTGAAAACTAAGGATAACTTAGGAAAGTTTGACTCTAGAAGTGATGAAGGAATCATGCTTGGCTACTCAGAAACATCAAGAGCGTTTAGAGTCTACAACTCTAGAACCTTGAAAGTTGAGGAACACATTCATGTGAAATTTAGCCATTAGTCTGGCCAAAGTAAGTTAGAGCTAGATGACTCCTTCTCCAAAATGTAGGTAAACAACAATTTATCTAATGAGGCAAATGCGTTAGATCATCAAAGAGTCAATCAAGAGTCAACATGAAGAGCCAATCAACTATACTATTGAAGAAAGAAGGGAACCAAACAGCCTACACCGCTTAATCATCAAAGACCATCCTTCAGAGAAAATCATAGGAAATCTGAATAAGCATGTGAAAACAAGATCGTATCACAAACCCTTCACCACTGTTCTTATATCTTAGATTGAGCCGCTAAACATCAATCACGCTTTGGAAAGCATGTAGCCGGAGCAAATGGGTCTATCACAACAAGCTAGATGAAGAAGGAAATGTCATTAGAAACAAAGCAAGATAAGTTGAGAAAGGATACTCTTAACAAGAAGGAATCGACTACAAAGAAACCTATACTCCTGTAGCACGATTGAAAGCCATAAAATTATTTTATCATTCACGACATTCAAAGGAATCGAGCTATATCAAATGGACATCAAGAGTGCATTCTTAAACGACAACATCAAGGAAAAAGTGCACGCGGAACAACTTCCTGGTTTTGAATACCAGATGAATCCCATACACGTGTTTAGACTTAACAAAGCTTTATATGGTTTAAAACAAGCCCCTAGAGCTCGGTATGAACAATTAAGTCTTTTCTTTATAAGGAATGATTTCACGAGAGGTCAAGTAGACACCATGCTCTTCAGGAAAATTGTCAATCAAAGCCTTTATCATTCAGATATATGTTGATGACATTATTTTTGGTGCTATTGATGGAAAATTATACCGAGAGTTTTCAATCATGATGCAACAAGAATTTGAAATGAGCATGATGGGTGAGCTAAGGTTCTTTCTCAGACTACAACACAAGCAAGAAGAAGACGCGATCTACATCCACCAAGCAATGTATATCAAGGAGCTACTTAAAAAGTTTAACACTGGATAATGCCAAGAAGATGAAAAGTTTAATGCATCCAACAACTAGCCTAAGGCTAGACGAAAGCTCAACAAAAGTGAACAATACTCTATATCGTCAAATGATAGGTTCACTTTTGTATTCTACACGCATCCACAAAACCTAAAATCCAATATCAAAATTGGAAGTTAAAGATAAAATAGATATTCATATAATGTTCTTCACTTGAAGTCATGTATAAAAGAACATACAACCTAATTTAAGCAAAGGACTGAAAAAGCATGCCTGCTTTGACAAGTTGACTTTATTCAACGACTGTTGTACACGAAAAAAGAGAAAGCACAAGAATCAAGACCAAAAGCTTAGTCTAATGGACATTTATCCAAATGCCTATAAATACAAAAGCTTTCAAATGAAGAATCAAGAGGATAGCTAGAGAAAAGCTTACAACAAAATATTCATCCTAAGAAGCGTTCAAAAAGAACATAAAGAGCTGAAGAAAAAGAATACATCTGAGCAGAAAAGGAGAAGAATAGAAAAAAGAAGAAAAGAAATACTCTCAAGCCCTATTGTCATACTACTTAATATTTGTAGGAAAGAGAGATAGAGAAAAGAGAGAAACATGTGCGAGTGTTTAGATTGCATTGTATTACAATTACATCCTTTCTATGAGACTAAAGTCTAAATGACTTGTAAGAAATCATTGATTACAATTCTAAAGAGAATTAAAACACTTGTGAAACTCGGTTGAGTTAAGGAAATCTAGGCAAGGTTCTTTAGTACTAGGAGTAATGCAAATACCCATTCAGTCTAGGATAACAGGTGGTTATTTGCTGACTGAGAAGGCTAGGAGTAGTGCGAATACTTAGTGTAATCTTACGGAGATTATAATGGAACCCTTTGTGGAGGAGACTGGACGTAGGTCAGTTCGAGCGAACCATTATAAAGTATTTGTGTAATTACTTTCTCTCTTGTCGAAACGCTTCTCTTACAAAACCTGCAATTGAGTTTTTATTTCTAATGCACAAACTTTCCAAGCTATTATAATGGATAGGCTGGTGTCATAGTTTTGGCAGTCATAATAGGTGCGCTTTTTATGACATAGTGAAAAAGTATGTCATAATTGGTACATTATATTATGACGTACTTTTTCTCATCTGTCATAATATGTGCAATCTATTATGACAAAAGTTCATTTGTGAAGCATGATATAAGTAATTTATTATGATGTATTTGGATTTACCTATCAAAATATGTGGAATTTTATGACGTATTTTTCTTTATCTGTCATAATATCTCTCATGTATTATGATAGGTAATAATTGTTCACTTGTCATAATACATGTTTTTCAGAATTAACCTATTATGACATACATTATCCTGAACGTCATAAAAGGTTTTTTTTTAAAAAAAAAAATCATGCTTACATTTTGACATCAAATAAATTTATAATCATTTTCTCTGTATTATCATTTCATCCAATCAATTTATAATCAATATACCCTGTATTATAATCAATTTATAATCAATAAACAAAATGGAATTCATTTCATATATTAAAATGTCTAATAATATTTAATGCATTATTTGTATATAAAACTATATATTAAATCTAAATATTACATTATCCTACTACTAAATTGTAGCCAAGTTCCTACAATTTACTAACACTTAAAATAAAAGAAGCCCTCTTGGTTCTCATGTCTTCAATGTTTGGAGCTTCCATTACAGATGAGTCATTAAAAATATATAAATAAAATAATGGAGTTAAAACAATATTGTAATTAACAATTAGATAAGTATTTAGTTAGTTTTTTAATACCTTATTCCATGAATCAGTAATGTTGTACAAATAATGGTGCACATGTGTTTCATTACGTAATACCCACACTCATAACTGCCCAATTGACGTTGACACTGCAAATTAAATACAAAAAAAATCAAGACTCAGTCAAACCAATGACACACTATATCATATTACTAAAGCAATGCTTCTTGAAGATTTGACTTCTTTTGAGCCATGCTTCTTTTCTATGCTGGCAGTCTTCTACAGAGGTACACCATTAGCCTTCAAGGGAGGTTTCTTGGTTGGTCTACATTTTGCTTGACTTGGAGAAACCTTTAGCTGACTTACTCGAGCAGATGCAAGATGTTCAATGGTGGAATTCTTGATGACTGGTTTGTTCAATTTCTTAGTCTCCTCATTGGATGGATATGTCTTAGATTCCTTTCTTCGCAGAATGAAGAACAATGCCTTTTTCTGAAGAATACCAAGTTTCCTTCTTTCATGACAAGCAAATAAACCTAGAAGAGGAGCATGACAAGATATTCATAGTACATGGATTCTCAAGAAGCAAAAGAGAAGCAAGTGATATTTTTGTAGTCTTAGCCGAACTAATAAATCTACTAATGTCTAGTATGGTATTTATCATATTGTAAATCGTTTTGACATAGTGCCAACTTAGGTATAGATTGATAATTTTGTTTATTATGAGTATATTAAAATTGTGGTTGTTGAATAGGTAACACATTATAATAGATATATTAATGTAATTGTTTGAGTTTGTTAAAGAAAAAGAATTGTATTTGTTTCTTTGAATTCTATTTATAAAAGAATCAATTCTTAATATTTGAAAATTTGGAAATTGTATTTGACTTTTATCAATTATTGAGTGTGTATGTGGAATCACGAATTTTATTTTTTTGTAAAATTGCAAATTATATAAGGATTTTTCGGTAAGTAGTTATATGATATTTTCGTATATAATTATGTACGAATTTTTCTATATATAATTACATACGAATTTTATATACGGATTTTTCTGTATATAAATTATATACGGATTTTTCCGTATATAAATTATATACGAATATATCTGTATATAACTTAACTACGCCCTTTTTATATACAGATTTTTTCCCGTATGTAATTCGTATATAAGATCATTTTATATACAGATTTTGGATATTATATACGGATTTTGACCGTATGTAATTGCGATTTTTCTTGTAGTGGTTGATGATTGATACTTTCATTGAGAATAAAACCTGCAAAAGGTTACTTATAGGCTGGATTAATATACAGACCAATGTCATAGGGATAAGGGCTAACATGTGCGAGTGTTGACCGATTGAAAACGGTTGTGGATGTCAGTTATGCTAGCAAAATGATGAAGATGAAGTTTTGATGATGTCCAAATCAAGATTCAAGAAATTGTTATGAAGACTTGTATTGCAATGGAAAGCTTTTGTAATAATTGTAGTTCACTAGTTTTTAGATTTTCAGTGGTTTTGATTCCTTGTAGTTTCATATTATATAATTGATGTTCAGATTCAAAATTGCATTGTTTTAATCGATTACAACGAGTAAAACCTAAAAACTCAAACTTTCCCCGATTTAATAGATTAAAATACCTTTTAATCTATTAGTTAATTGATTAAAATACATTTTAATCGATTATAGGTGATCGTTAGAGTTTTCTAGCCGTTAAAACTAGTCGTTGTACTCATTTTAATCGATTAGAATGAATATTAATCGATTAAAAGAGTTAAATGGTTGGAAACAAAGAACGAAAGAGTATTTGCTTGAGTCTATAAATAGGCTCTCATTTTCCATCAACAACAACTCTTCCCTTGTGCTCTAGAACTCAGAAATCATTGTGAATTGTGTGTTCTTATTCGGTTTAAGAAACCCTCGTTTGTGGAGCTGGTGAAGTGCTGCTACGATGACAGAGAAATAGTCAGTTAATCCTTGGTGCGTTTGAGGAGGTGTTTGGAAGAGGTTCATCCTTTGTGAAGTATTTGGAAGAAGTGTTTCATCCTTTGTGAAGACTCAAAGGATGTGTAGGTTCATCCTTCGTGAAATATTTAGAGGAAGTGTTTCATCCTTTGTGAAGACACAAAGGAGTTATAGGTTCATCTCTTGTGGTATCAAGAGGGGTGTTTTCTAAAATTTTACAAATTGATTCATTGTGATTGTAATTTGTAATTGTTTTGTGATTAGTGAACTGTTTATCTTGTTTTGAGATAGGCGACTGGACGTAGGATTGATAAGATTCGAACCAGGATAAAATCATCTGTGCAAATTTCTCTCAACCTTACTCTTGTTATTTGTTTTTAATATTTGCTTAGTAAGTTTAATTGATTAGAAATTAAAAGGCACACATTTGTATTAAAGTCTCTCTTGATTTGTTATTCCACGTTAGTCATTCCGTTACTTCTGACAAGTTCTTATGTGTGGAGGTTAAGAGTTTCATATTAAGTAGAAAAATCACTTGATATGGTATCAAGTCTTATAGTTCTCCCTATCTTTTAGTTATGTTTAAGTCTTATCAAAGGCACAATAATTTATGAGGAGGGAGATTTGTTGTAAATTTATAATCATGTTATTACGTATGTATTTGTTTGCTATTTAAAGGTGGAATATGTGGGTCTTAAATTGTTGTTTGTATAATTTAAATTGAATTACTGCTTTTTTTTTAATCCTGAAACCATTGCATGAATCAGTTTAAATTTAACAGTATTACGTACCATGCATATAGGTTTGGTGGAAGCTTCAAAGAAATAGTCTAAATGCATTTTCTTACTCTCATAATCGATATCTCCATCATCTATGTGAATCAAATATAATGCTAGACAATTGCATAAATGGGACCCTTCCAAGACTGTGTTGCAAGAGTAAACCAAACAAACAAACAATAGAAAAGCTTCAGTACTAAAGGCAAGACATAGGGATTATAACAAGGCCTTTTCATATAACATTTTTCTCTTCCCCCATAGACATAATAATAACCAGGACATGCAACCCTAAACTATTCATATTCAACTCCCTCCCTAACCAGTCTTTAATTTTCTCTTTATATATAAAGCTTCTTCCACCTCATTTTGTTTCTGACTTTCATTCTTATCATCTCCCAACAGATTTTAATTTTCCTTGCCAGTGATAAACATGGAGGAGTCTAAGTACTTGTTGTGGTTCAAGAGAAAACAAATCTTGAACTCACGTATCGAACAACCATTTGGAGCCCGCAGCAACAACACCAACTCATCATGGGAGAAAAGAGGTTTTGTAGAAGATGCTGCTAGGATAAAGGATCAAAGACTTTTATGCCTCCTTTGTCTGTCTTCCACAAGCCATGTTCAAGTGATAGACACCTAACTTTTCATTCTACAGAATTTGTACTTGGACTCAAGCATGGAATGGAAGACTTAGATCTTGAACTCAGGCTGGGGAAGCCATAGAAAGTTCTTTTGTTTTAACATTTTCGTAGTATAAAAAGGAGAAACATAAAAAGGAGAAGAATTGTAAGATAAAACTTCCATTTGATGAATATAATATAATTGAGTAACTATTGTAAAAAGGAATGAATGAGAATAATTTTAAATAAGAATAAGATTTTTCTTGAATTATTAGTTTGGTTACTGCATGCAGTTCATCATTTGAAAACAAATGACAGATGTTGAAAAATACAACACTAAAGTACCTTCATATGAAACTCATTACAACTGTTTCAGGAGTTGACATGAGTGAAATCTCGAGTATGATTAGGGTCCTAAATTTTTGTTTTCCAAATGTGTGTATAGAACTTCAAATATTTTCAATATTGTCTATGAGAGAGAATATTGTCTACATTTTAATTGCAGGAAGAATAGAACATAGCTATCGATAAACAGAAAGACTTAGATACTCAATTTGTTTCTATTACTCAAAAAATGGTAATAATTGTTAGAAGTTAGAGAAGTTTCCAATTGTACAAAATGGCTCTACAAAAGTATGAGATTTGTTCCTTCATGCCAGCAAGCTTCAATTTTCTTTCAGGGCTTATCCCAAGTAATATTTTTTATGTTGTTTCTCTCACAGAAATCTCATTGCCCCTCAATAGACTGACTGGAACAATTGGCAATGGTATAGTTGGCCTTACCAACCTCACATTTTAGAGCTCTGTCAAGATGAGAAAGAATGAGAATAAGACATTTGAATAGTGTCGAAAACTTAAGTGGCTTCGACCATGAGAAAGCCTCCATTGGAGGCTCTTTAAAAATAATAAATGACACCGTTGAATGGAAAATGAAATAAAAAAGAAAGGTTGACAAATAGTATAAATATACGAGAGATTGAAAGGTCAGCTGGAGATTTCTTATTTATTATCAAAATCTCACCGATTATACTTTCCATTCTTTCGATTAAGTTATAATTAGAATCGATATAGAAAGTTTTCTTATTTATTATAATAATATTACTACATTTACTATTCACTTTTTATATATGTTATAATTAGAATTGATATATAAAGTTTTTTTTATTTATTACAAAAATGTCATTGTATTCACTTTTTATACCGGTTATAATTATAAAACTGATATAGAAAATTTTCTTTTTTATTACAAAAATGTCACTATATTCACTTTCTATACTCGGTAAATTATACTCGATAAGCCTTCGATAATTATCGAAGGGCCAAAGCCTTCGGTAATTGCCGAAGGGAAAGAACCTTCGGTACCGAAGGCCTCGATAACATCCGGTAAAATACCAAGTCATGTTTGTATTTGTTATCCAACCACACATACCTGCATAAAATGTTCACAGCACAGGCAGACCTGCATAACAGTTTCAAACCACAGACAGACCTGCATATTGTGCATCCCAAAATCATCCGATCATTGATGAAAAAAACAACAATATAACATCATTTCTATTGTTCAAATTTCAGAAGTTGTTTCTATAAATGAAATATGAAACATAAAACAATATCATCCATTTCTGAGTAAATATAATGTAGCAGAATCATAATGTACTAATATCCAAAATGTACCAACATCCAAATGTACTAACATCAGTATGTTCTAACAACTATAAAACTAAAAATATACATAGTGATCAAAATGATATTCATCATCCTACTGCTCTTTAGATGGTTGGACTGGTGTGGACTGGACTAATCTAGGCTGGACTTATGTGGGCTAGACTGATCTGGGCTATTGAGGGACGGCGGGTGACAGGGAGGGTCGTGGCTAGGTCGGAGGGACATTGGAAGTAGTGTCTGAAGCTTGAGGCAACGCTCTCATGACCAAGGACTTGAAGTTTGTAAACTCGTTTCTCAAGTCACTATATTCTTCTCTCATTTTACGATTTACTTGGTCACGTTGTTGTAGTAACTGTGTCAAGCGCTCGATGGCCTCATCAACAGAAGTGGTGGAAGAAGAAGAAGGTTGGTGCTTTAGTGTACCTCCTCTTGATGTTGTATAGTTTGCAGCAAGTTGTCCTGCACCGTACACTCGTCCCTTTTTCTTCCCACCAACGACATCGACCCAGCACTATGTCCTACGGATGTCATCATCTGCATTACTCACATCATCCGGTGTAGGAGTTGACCCATGTTCGGATCTAACCTGTGAAATTCTCGTAGAAAATTCTTCTTGTTCAAACATTAAAAGCAATGTTAGGGAATGATACAATAACATAATCAAAGATTAATAATAGTAGTAGTGTTATTTGCTTACATGAGTCTTCTGAGATCTTTCATCAATGAATTCATTAGTGCCCTTCCGAACATGGGTCTGTGTAAAGACCTCATCAACATGGACCGCCCGTCCCAGAGCTTGTGCCTCTAACATAATTTAGACTTAGAAGTGTATATGAAATAAAAAATATATAAGTTATATATGAAAGAAACAGAAAAGTAAAACGAAGTTTACCATACGAATGACATGCTCATGAACTGTGATTGACTGCCAGTATGCAGGGCGCCACCCTTTTCAGACGCTCTATTCCTTTGGGCTGTAGCACACTTGTTGCGAAACTCTACTGAATTCCAATGAGCAAGTAAAGAGTTCCAAATGTGCTCGCCCAACCAGTAAGGGCGCTCCCCTGCATTGATGGAAAAACAATGACAGTGATTGAAATCAGATTTCAAGCAATTCAAATAGTCAATTTTCAATTTTGTAATTATTAGGAGTTGCTATCACTACAAAAATATCTAAAAGCATCAAACAAACATGTATTAAGTTGTAGAACCAAGAAATGTGCACTGACACAAAAGCTTGATATTGCACCAGAATTGAATAAACATAACAATGCACTGTTGAATTTTAGATTTCAGCTTTGCATTGTGCTGTTTGAGTTATGTGTGTGTCTAATTCGAGTTTAACTCCACCTAGTTGTTGTTTTCCAGCTTGGTCTTGTGTAGTTACACATTCTAGAGTCACTTTTAACATTCCCTAGTCCATTGAATCTTTTAAACTCAGTTTTGGTGGTGTGATGGAGTGATTTTTCTTCATTTTTGACCATAACAAAGTCAGATTTCGAATGCTAGAATTTCTATATTGTGTGACAGTTTGAGCAAGTCTAAAATGATGTTCTATAGCTCTGCATGACTCTAGAGTTCTATAGGAATTTTTCTTTGATGTTGTTTAATCAAAGTCAATATGGTCTGAAAAGGATATTGGATGACTGATAATGGTTCAAAAACTGTTATTTTGATACTTGAATTTGATGTAAAACACACCCTTTATGACTTAGAATTAGCTTGAAATCATGCAGTTTGCTTAAGTTAGGAAATAAGAGAATCAGAGGTGGTTTTCTTGGTTTTATGCTTGGTTTTCTCATGATTTGGCAAGTTTTATCTGGAATTGAATGAAGAAAGTTGAAGGAGAAGAGAGTTGAACTCAAGATTAGGAGAAAAATGGAACAAATAAAGAATCACAGCCACCGCTCAGCGCTAACCTAGCGTTGAGCGCCAGCCTGGTGAAAGAAGTCTCTAGCCAACGCCTAAGCGTCAACGCTGAGGGGAAATCAAGTGTCGCGCCCACTGCTGAGCGGTACCACTAAGTGTCAACCTCTTCAGATGGATACGACACAACGCTTAAGCGTCAACACTAAGGGTAACCAGGGGTATCGGGCCCACTGCTGAGCGGCGCCGCTAAGCGCCAGTCTTTGGGCTTGGGCCAATTTCTGCTTTGTTTTAATGAACTATGAATAGATTTTTACGACCCTAAGAGGTCATTTTTTGGCATAAAGGACGCAAAAACACCTTTTTCACCCCTTGGAGGCAGATTTTGGATGCGGGAGCTCCAACTTATCAAATCTAGGGTTTTTCTATTCGTTCTTTCCATTATTTTCACCCAGTTTCACCATGTCCATGGTGAACTAAACTCCATTGTTGTTGGAGAAAACGATGTGATCCTTTGATACTCTCATATATTGAATTGATGCTTTATTCATATGCTTTTATTCATTAATTGTTAGAGTTTTTCTTCCATTATATTTGCATGCTTTGTTTAAGACATTATTAAATAGGATAATCTTTGATTATATCTTTATGGACACATATAGATAGATCTAGACATGGGGAAATTCTCTTGGGAGCAATATTACCTAGACATAGGGATAGGAGGACCAATTGCCTTAAACTTTTGTGCGAATTAATGTAATGCATGATCAATTGCTAGGAAGACTAGACATAGTAAACTAGTAATTAGGATAGGCTTTTTTCACCAAGACATTGGGATCAGGGTAAATTAGAAAGTGGCATTAACATTAATGAAAGAGTAGAATTCATAAATATATGAGAGTGGATTAGGAGGAATCGGAAAACCCCAACAACATCATTCATCCATACTGTAGAATTGTCAATTGATCACTTTTGCATGAATATTTCAATTTCGTCTTTCGCATTCCAAGCCCTAATTTTCGTTATTCAAGTCTTATCTTAATCAACAAGTTACACGAAAGTCTAGGCCTATGAGTCTATAGGGAAACGATACTCGGTCTTATCGTTTATATTACTTGATATGATTCGGTACACTTGTCGGAGTCTTAACAATGTCTTCATTGTGCCTTATAAGATCGAACCGCCTTTAGCTCTAATATACTTAAGGCCACTGAAGAACCAGAAATTAAAATGAAAAATGCACTTGTTTTATGCCCACTCGCCCAATGCTAGTCAATCTTATCAAGACTTTGAATGAGGACTCCCAACACATTATGACGCATTTCTGTTTTGGCAACAAAGTATATTTAGCTAGATAGATGTGTCTATGTTATTCTAAGCCTGTTCAAGCCAACATTCAGTAGATGAGTTTGGAAAACTCCAACACATTCCAACATCTCTAAGCCATGTCCAACCTATCACTTTGGTGACTCTCACATCATCTTCATCTGGACCCCAACATTGTTTGTAGACGACATCTCCTGATGCTTCCTAGCAATGTTGCTCTACAAACAAAGATAATTCTTCCCAAATCTTTTTAGTGTGAAGATCGATCTCTAGAAGTTGCCCATCTCGTATTTCTCAACTTTGTTTTGTATGTCCTTGAAGAAGTAGTTCATAAGGATAGGTGAGTTCGTCCAACAACCCATGTTCTCATTGAAGATCTCTATAAAGAAGATAAAATACTTGTGTCAATGGACGAAACTCTGGCTACATAGGATAAATCTTCAACCCCATCACCTCAACCCGATATCCTTTCACCTCAACTAGACATCCTCACAACGACCTCTACCAACCAACAACAACAACCTCTCACCATGCTCCCTCTATAAAACAACCTTGCCCTCTCAAACATCATCTCCACCTATTTCATTTTGGATCAAGTATCATCACTCATTCTATGAAATAATGCACGATAAGAGCACAAACTTAGTGCAACGATGCAAGTAAATGAGCAACGCCAGGATGTGAAGCTAGCCACCATTATCATGTTACGATAAAAACTTATTGCAATGATGCAAGAAAATGAGCAACACCAAGAAAGTAGTTGAGTTCTCCCATCATTGACATCTCAAACTCCTCCTGCATATTCTTAGAAAATTCCTTGCACAATAGAGGATTAGTAGATCTAAATACTATATCATCAACATATATTTGTACAAACAATAAATCTTTTCCATAATTTTTAATAAATATAGTTGAATCAACTTTACCCCTTTGGAATTCCTTTTTAAGAAGGAATTCACTTAACCTCTCATACCAGGAGCATGGAGCTTGCTTTAAACCAGGTGGTTGTTCCATAATTACTTCTTCCTTGATGTAGCCATTTAAAAATGCATTCTTCAATTCCATTTCATAGAGTTTGAAGTTAATCATTGATGCAATGGCAAGTAGAATTCTTATTGCTTCAAATTTGGCCATAGGTGCATAGGTCTCATCAATAATCGATGCCTTGTTCTTGCTTTGTTCTTGATGATAACTTATGAATCATCCATTTTGTTCCTATCACTTGTTTAGCATTTTTCCTTGGAAAAAATTCCCACACATTGTTCCTCTTGAATTGGTTCAATTATTTTTGCATTGCCAAGAACCAATTTTCATCATTCAACGCGTCATTAACATTCTTCGGTTCTATTTGGGATACAAAGGCCACATGCATGCAAAATTGATTCGGTTGTCTTTTTGTAATATCAGTTATAATGCTGCTTTTTGACACATCTTTAGGAATGGTCCAATCTTTAAGAGTTTCTGAACCGACTTTTGTGTTTGGAACAACAAGGTTTTGAGTTTCTTGAGTGTTATCAACATCTAGTTCCTCACTTGCATCAGATTCACCTGACGCTCTCGGTTGAAATGTGTTAGTCATACAATCCAAATTTTCATCAAAAGCAACATGTACAGATTCCTCAACAGATAAAGTATGTTTGTTGTAAACTCTATATGATTTTCTAGTTAATGAATATCCTAGAAAGATTGCTTCATCCGCTTTAGAATAAAACTTACTAAGGTTGCTTTTACCATTATTCAATACAAAGCATTTGCAACAAAAAACCCTTAAGTGAATAATGTTAGGTTTTCTACCTTTGAATAACTCATAAGGGGTAAGCTTAAGCATAGGTCTAATGATAGTCCTATTTAGCACGTAGCAAGTTGTGCTAACAGCATCAACCCAAAAGTGTTTAGGGAGGGATCTTTCATTTAACATAGTCCTAAGAAGTTCTTCAAGAGCTCTATTTTCAACTACACCATTTTCTTGTGGTGTTCTTGTGCAAAGAACCTGTATGATATCCCTTGTTCATCACAAAAGTTCTCAAAATTTTCATTCTGAAACTCTCTTCCATGATCACTTCTAATTGCCTTTATCCTAAGCTCTTTCTCGTTTTGAATAATAAAGGCAAATTTCTTAAAGATTTTAAAGGTATCACTCTTAGATGCCAAAAGGAAAGTCCAATTGAACCTAGAATAGTCATCTAATATAACAAGACCATAAAGATTTCCTCCTAGACTTTTGATTCTTGAAGGGCCAAACATATCCATGTGTAAGGGTTGAAGAGGTCTAGTAGTAGATATCACACGTTTGGATTTAAAAGAGGTTCTGGTTTGTTTCCCTTTTTGACAAACATCAAAAAGTCTATCAGATTCAAACTTTATGTTTGGCAGTCCTATTACAAGACCTCTAGATGCAAGATTATTCAAGTGAGGCATGTGAATGTGTACAAGTCTTTTGTGCCATAACCAAGGCTTATCTTCCTTAGACAATAAACATATAAAAGATTTGAAAGATGTCTTTTTGAAATCAATCATGTATATATTTTTATATCTCTTGCCTACAAGCATAAGTTCATTTGACGAAGCATGACAAATTAAGAAATGATTTTATTGAAATGTAACTTTTAAACCTTTGTCACATAATTGGTTGATGCTAAGCAAGTTATGTTTGAGGCCATCAACAAATAAGACATTTTCAATGATGTATGAGGAGGGGGTTTGTATTTTACCAATACCAACAATTTTACCGTTATTATTATCCCCATATGTGACGTGCTAACTTGTTTTGTGAGACAAGTTGCTGGACCTTGAAGGATCTCCAATCATGTGTCTAGAACATTCGTTGTCTAGATACCACATGGCCTCTCTTTTGCCTTTTTCTTCACTGTTTTCAGTTTAGGCAGATTTGGCCTTCTTGCTTAAATTAGTTTGTTCTTTAGGGTGCTTGTTGACTTCACATTTTCCTTCATTTTCTTCTTTAGATGTTGCTTTCAGTCAGAGCAGCTGCAGAGGAATGATTAGCATGGAATAACAAACCAAGAGGGTTTTAAATTCAGACGTGTGTCTTTTAATTTCTACTCAATTTATCTTACTATACAAATAATAAATGTAAAGAAAAGAGTAAGGTTGAGAGAAATTTGCACAGATGATTTTATACTGGTTCGGATCTTACCAATCCTACGTCCAGTCGCTTATCTCAAACCAAGATAAACAGTTCACTAATCACAAAATAATTACAAACTACATTCACAAAGAAACAATTTGTAAGTGTTTAGAAACCACCTCTCTTGATACCACAAGAGATGAACCTGCACCTCCTTTGAGTCTTCACAAAGGATGAGACACCTCCTCCGAATACTTCACGAAGGATGAAACAACTCCTCTGAATACTTCACGAAGGATGATCCTCTTCCACACACCTCCTCAGACGCACCAAGGATGAACCAGTTATTCCTCTTTCATCGTAGTAGTAATACACAAGTACCACAGACAAGAGTTTCCTTAGCTGAGCAAGAGCACACAATTCTCCACGAGTTCTGAGTATTTGAGCACAAGGGAAGAGTTGTTGTTGATGGATAAAGGGAGCCTATTTATAGACTCAAGCAAATACTCTTCCATTCTCGAAACTGGCCATTTAACGCTTTTAACGGATTAATACAAGTGTTAATCGATTAAAATGAGTACAACGACTAGTTTTCAAAAGTAGAAAACTCCAACAGTCAGTTTTAATCGATTAAAATGAATTTTAATCGATTAGCTAATAGATTAAAATGAATTTTAATCTATTAAAACAGAAAATGTTGAGTTTTCAGCTTTTACTTGTTTTAATCGATTAATACTAGTTTTAATCGATAAAAACAATGCGATTTTGACTCTTAACATCAATTACAAAGTATGAAAGTATATGGAATAAAAAACCAATGAAAATCTAAGTCCTAGGCAATAAACTACAATTATTACAAAAGCTTTCCATTACAAAACAGGTCTTCAAAGGATCTTCTTGAATCTTCATTTCTCTTGACTTGATTTGGACATCATCAAAACTTCATCTTCATCATTTTGCTAACATTCTCCCCCTTTTTTATTATGATCAAAAACTCCTTTGAATTAAAGCTTTTAGTAATAATCTGAATAAAAACACAACTTATAGAAGAAAAGAGCATTAGAGAATAATAATAAGTTTTAAACATTTTCTCCCCCTTTTTTATCATAAATAAAAAGTTGTGTTTCATGTTCTCCCCCTAAGAAAATATTCCCCCTTAATAAAAGCATGTATGCATATGAGCTAAAATATATTTCAAATTTAAAGATTCATTTAAACATACACAATAGGAGATTTAAAGCATATAATTTTGGGATAAAGAACTTTTTTAAAAAAAAAACATTTTTTAAACATACATTGAATCATACCAGATAGGAATTTTAAATCATAATAAAATATGGTTGATTTTTCAAAATGCACAAAGATGCATAAAATGGATCAAAATGCAAACCTAAGAGATTTCTAAAATTCCTAGATATCTTCTAATGTTTACTCCTTTAGATATGACTCCAATTTTGCTTGTGCAATGATAATCCTCTAGGTTGTTGCCAGATTTTGTTTAGATTTTCATCTTGAGGATTGTCATCACTATTCTCTTCATTTGTTGACTTTGCCTATTCTTTAAAATTACCTGTATCAAATTCATCTGACTCAAGAGGTTTTGCCTCAAGGTCCACAATTTTATCAAAGACAACATGCTTTGAATAAAATTTTCTCAAATTTTGTTTTTGTTTTTTTTAAATAAAATATTTTAAAAAAATCTTAAAAGTTAAACATTGTCGTTTGGGTTATATAAAAAAATTGAGATCATTTTACAACCCAAACATATCTACCACTTAGAACACCATAATGCTTAATTTTACATTTATTTGAAGTATGACCATTTTTCGTACAATAAAAGCATGATATAACGTTTTTGTTCCTATAAGTTGTTCTTTTTCCTACCCATGTTTTACGGGATCTATTATTATGTTTATTTTTAATTTTAGGAACATATACTAATTTTTAACAACCTTATTTTTATTATTTTTACTCTATTCTCCTAAAGTTGTGTTGTTTAGTAGTTTCTTAAATTTTTCACAAGAAGCACATTCATCACTACTAATATATTTACCTTTTTCAAAAAATAAAATTTTATTTTTCAAATTTTTATTTTCTTCAAAAATATTTTCAAAATTTAATTTTAAATTTTTATTTTCTTCAAGAATATTTTCAACATTTAATTTTAACTCCTTATTTTCTTCATAAATGTTTTCAAAATTTAATTGTAAATTTTTAAAATCCTTTTTCAATTTCTTATGAGCTTTATCTAATTTTTCTGATTCTACTATTAAAGGAGCATAAGTTTCATGCAACTCACTTTCACTATATTGACTATAATTATCAGAATTGTTAGATGCACTTACTTGGCTTCCAGCTTCGTCGTCAGCCGCTAAACAGATGTTTGCCTCTTCTGTTAGAATCGCTGCAACGGAATTATTAGCGTGGGATAACAAACCAAGAGGGGGGGTGAATTGGTTATATGCCTTTTTCGTGCCTTTTATTATTTTTCTCAAATTCACTTACAAAGCAGATAATTAAACTGAATTAAATAGAGTAAGGAAGAGAGAAAAATTGCACAAGTGATTTTATCCTGGTTCAGATCACAAAGATCCTACGTCCAGTCACTTATCTCAAAACCAAGATAAACCTTTTTCCACTAAACACAAAACAATTAAAATTAATAATCACGCAGAAAATTAACTTGTAAGAGTTTAGAATACCACCTCTCTTGAAACCATAAGAGATGAACTTACACCTCATTTGAGTCTTCACAAAGGATGACCACCTCCTTCGAATATTTCACGAAGGATGATTCTCTTCCAAGCACTTCCTCAGACGCACCAAGGATGAGCAAGTTATTCCTCTGTCACCGCAGTAGCACTTCTCAACTTTGCAGACAAGAGTTTCTTTAGCTGCAGTACAAATACTAAGTTCTCAATGATATTAGATGTTTCAAGCACAAGGGAAGAGTTGTTTTCGAAAGAAATAGTGAGCCAATTTATAGACTCAGACTAATACTCTTCCATTTTACGAAAACTGGCCATTTAACGCATTTAATTGATTAATATTAGTATTAATCGATTAAAATGAGTACAACGGATAGTTTTTCAAACCTGAAACCACCAACGGCTAGTGTTAATCGATTAATCCAGATTTTAATCGATTAATTAATCGATTAAAGCTAGTGTTAATCGATTATTCCAGAGCCATTTGGGTTTTCAGTGCTAGCCTCGTTTTAATCGATTAAAACTAGGTTTAATCGATTAAAACCNCTTGTGTTTGATTCTAAANANCAATTTATCATANAGANAGTACAAGAATCAANCCCTATTACATATTTNAGCANTAATACATCAACTATGATTATTACAAAAGCTTTCAATAATAAGAGATCTTCAATTTGTCTTCTTGGATCATGTGTTGTGCAATTCTGTACATCATCAAAACTTTGTCTTTAATTTTTTGCTAACATTCTCCCCCTTTTTGATGATGATCAAAAACTATCTCCAAGTTTAAAGCTTTTTAATAATCTGTAACGAACACAACTCATAAAGGAAGAGAGCATTAGAGAATAAAAGGATCTTTAAACTATTTTCTCCCCCTTTTTTTATCATAAGAGAAAAGTTGTATGAATTAATATTTATTAATAAATTTTCTCCCCCTTAATAAAAGAATGTATGCATAAATATTAAGAAAATAANCTAACNCACAATTTTATTTAATTTTTGAAATATTAAGGCATACATAGAAACACACAAGGCATTCATAGAAATATTAAGTCTAGAACTCATCACTCTCATTACTATCAAAGTGTCTCTCTAATCCGGAAATCCTTTCATCCAGG
Source organism: Vigna radiata var. radiata (assembly GCF_000741045.1). Classification (NCBI taxonomy): domain Eukaryota; kingdom Viridiplantae; phylum Streptophyta; class Magnoliopsida; order Fabales; family Fabaceae; genus Vigna; species Vigna radiata. The sequence goes on along the minus strand of NW_014543816.1, from coordinate 233,144 downwards.
CTTTTGAGATGAGTGCATATTTCTTCATGGCGGGTATTTTGGATGGCCATCATTTCATGTTGAAGTCTAGCCATCTCAGACATTTGTCTAGAAAGACTTTCTAGACTATAGTCTCCATTTACTCGAGATGGACCCACAACTTTTTTGGTTCAGGCATGTGGACATCTGCATCTTCCTTTTCATCTGCTTGAACGCCAGCAACACCCTCAGGATGAACATAGGAGTCTCCTTGTTTAAGGAATCCCATTTGCCTTAGGGAATTATCTCCAATTCTATGGCCCGGGAGCACAGTCTCATAGTGCTCATTGGAGACATCTACTCCTTTATACACACAAATCTGGGAGACAAGAAAAGGATATGGAAGTGGCGCAGCATCTAACCTTTTGGCTTTGAACATGATGGTTTGAATTAGATGAGGCCAGTTGAGTGGGATGCTCTGAAGTATCCCATACATGATGATGAGATCAGTCTCAGAGAACTGTGCATGGTTAGACCCTCTAGGACATAGGAGCCACACTATGAGATAGTGCAAGAGACGCTCTTCCATCTTGAGTCCTCCAGCAAGGTAAAGACGGGCGTTGGGTTGGCGAGGATTGCGGAGAAAAGATTGAAACACCATTTTTTTGTTGAAATTGGCAAAGTCACTTGGAACAATTTGTGAATTTTCTAACACAGGAACCTTTGCCACATTTGTCCAAACATCATTGTCCAAGACAATGTCCACACCTTTGACCCTTGTTGAAAAAATTCCATCACGAACCTTTAAATTAAAATAGAATACCCGAATAAGATCGGGATAGTACCTTCCACGGAGTTCCATTATGTGTTGAACTCCTTGTTCTATTATAAGATTTGGAAAAGAGAAGTTGTGAGAAATATACCAAGCAAGATCAATGAATTTTTGTTTGATCAACTTCCTTTCCTTGCAAAATTGAGAAAATGATTGTTGCTCCTGTTCATCGGATATCCACCCTTCAATGGAAGCATCGCATTGACGAGTGCTATTTTTCGACGCTTCACTTCTTCTTCTTCTACTTCTTGGAGCAGCCATATGGTAAGACAGCAAGAAATGGGAATGCTTGTAGGTGGAGATTGAGAAAGGTAAGCAAATAAGAAAGGGATTTAAGAAGGGTTTGAATAAGGAAAGTAGGACCCCAAATGGGGTATAAATAGGACCAAGGAGGCCCCCCAACGTTCAGATTATAGTCGTTTAGAGACGTTGGCAACGACTATAATCATCAATGCAGCGCAAAATTCCTTTTAAAAAACTGTCTGGAGCGCATTTAATCGATTAAAGTTAAATTTAATCATTATGTAATCGATTAAAATTTGGATTAATCGATTAATCCATTCGTAAATAGTGCAGTAGCGCTTTTAATCGATTTACAAGCAGATTAAACACGTTCTTGAGTGCAAACAAGCATAGTTAAGCGTGAAAACACATATTAAACAATTTCTAGTATCCCTAAGTCCCTTCTAAGCTNAAAAANTNTATCCTTAGGCAATGGCTTGGTAAAAATATCTGCTAATTGATGNTTAGAGTCAATGAATTCNATTTCACAATCACCTTTTTGCACATGATCTCTAAGGAAGTGATGCCTAATTTCAATATGTTTGGTTCTAGAATGCATGATAGGATTTTTTGTGAGATTTATGGCACTAGTATTATCACACTTAAGCAGAATATGATCTAGATGAATATCATAGTCTTCTAATTGCTGTTTCATCCATAAGATTTGTGCACAACAACTACCCGCAGCAATGTATTCAGCTTCAGTGGTTGATAAGGCTACACAGGCTTGATTCTTAGAGTGCCAGGAAACTAGAGAGCTACCTAGAAGATGACAGGTTCCACTAGTGTGTTTTCTATCTATCTTACAACCTCCATAATCAGCATCTGAAAATCCTATAAGACTAGGTTCAGCTCCTGAAGGATACCATAAGCCAAAGGATGTTATTCCCTTAAGATATTTTAAAATACGCTTAACTGCAGTAAGATGAGATTCCCTAGGACTAGATTGGTACCTAGCACACACACAAACACTTTGCAGTATATCAGGTCTACTAGCAGTAAGATATAATAAAGAACCAATCATACCTCTGTATTTGGTTTGATTTACCTCTTTACCTAACTCATCTTTGTCCAAGTAACATGA
>NW_014543816.1:116236-228263 GCF_000741045.1 Vigna radiata var. radiata | reverse complement strand
AGTATTAAATTTCAAATTTTCATTTTCTTTAAGAAGGCTATCAAATTTAGATTTTAAATCTTTAAAATCCTTTTTCAGTTTCTTGTGAGCAACATCTAATTTTTCAGATTCAATTAATAATGCAACATACGTTTCATGCAATTCATCTTCACCAAATTGACTATCATTATCAGAATAATTAGAATTACTTACTTGACTGGCATTATCATCATCTGCCATTAAACATATGTTTGCTTCTTCATCTGAGTCGCTTAAATCTGAAATGGTTTCATTGTCATCCTCCCATGCAATGTAGGCCTTCTTTTTCTTGAAGTTCTTCTTTTCTTTCTTGTCTTCACCCTTCTTTTGATTTAGGCAGTCCGCTTTTAAATGCCCCTTTTCTCCACAGCCGTAGCATCGATAATTTGAGGAAGATCCTTGGTTTTCCTTCTTTTCGTATTTGAATCTCCCTTTACCTCTAGACTTCATGAACCTGTTTAGTCTCTTAATCACAAGACTTAAGTTTTCTTCTTCATCTGAGTCTTTATCTTCTAATTTACCTTTGCTTCTATCAACCTCAGACTTTAATGCCAAACTTTTTTTGTTGTTTTTGGCTTTTGCTTCTTCTTCATCAAGTCTTCCAAGATCAAGTTCATGTTCCCTCAACTTTCCAAATAGTGCAACCATAGTCATCGTGTTGAGGTTTTGTGACTCCGAAATCGCAGTCACTTTTGGTTGCCACGACCTGTCTAAAGATTTTAAGATTTTAATATTTAGCTCATCATTATCAAATGACTTACCTAGACTGATGAGATGATTAACAATGTTGGTAAAGCGTTTCTGAACATCTGAAATCGTTTCTCCTTACTTCATCCTAAACATCTCGTATTCTTGGATCAACGTGTTCTTTCTTGCCCTTTTAACATCATCTGTTCCTTCATGAGTTACTCTAAGTACGTCCCACATCTCTTGAGCTGTTTTGCAAACAGAGACCCTGTAAAACTCATCAACAGTTAGAGCATATGCAATTATATTTCGGGCTTTCACGTCATTTTGAATTCTTTTCTTCTCTTCCATTGTCCACTTATCACGGGGCTTTGGTTCCTACAACTCATTAGTTGGAATAGGCGAACCAGATGCAATAGCATCCCAAATCTCACAATCAATAGACTCAATAAAGATTTGCATTCTAACCTTCCATAATGCATAGTTTTCACCTGTGAACAACGGTGGTCTATTGATAGAGGCACCCTCTGCAAAGGTTTGATATGATCCTGCCATTTGAATGACTATCAAAGCGAGCTCTGATGCCAATTGTTAGAATCGCTACAACGGAATTATTAGCGTGGGATAACAAACCAAGAGGGGGGTGAATTGGTTATATGCCTTTTTCGTGCCTTTTATTATTTTTCTCAAATTCACTTACAAAACAAATAATTAAACTGAATTAAATAGAGTAAGGAAGAGAGAAAAATTGCACAAGTGATTTTATCCTGGTTCAGATCACAAAGATTCTACGTCCAGTCGCTTATCTCAAAACCAAGATAAACCTTTTTCCACTAAACACAAAACAATTACAATTAATAATCACGCAGAAAATTAACTTGTAAGAGTTTAGAATACCACCTCTCTTGAAACCACAAGAGATGTGCTTACACCTCCTTTGAGTCTTCACAAAGGATGACCACCTCCTTCGAATACTTCACGAAGGATGATTCTCTTACAAGCACTTCCTCAGACGCACCGAGAATGAGCAAGCTATTCCTCTGTCACCGCAGTAGCACTTCTCAGCTTTGCAGACAAGAGTTTCTTTAGCTTCAGTACAAATACTAAGTTCTCAATGATATCAGATGTTTCAAGCACAAGGGAAGAGTTGTTTTCGAAAGAAACAATGAGCTAATTTATAGACTCAGACTAATACTCTTCCATTTTACGAAAACTGGCCATTTAACGCATTTAATCGATTAATATTAGTATTAATCGATTAAAATGAGTACAACGGATAGTTTTTCAAACCTGAAACCACCAACGACTAGTGTTAATCGATTAATCCAGATTTTAATCGATTAATTAATCGATTAAAGTTAGTGTTAATCGATTATTCCAGAGCTATTTGGGTTTTCAGTGCTAGCCTCGTTTTAATCGATTAAAACTAGGTTTAATCGATTAAAACCGCTTGTGTTTGATTCTAAACAACAATTTATCATATAGAGAGTACAAGAATCAACCCCTATTACATATTTGAGCAGTAATACATCAACTATGATTATTACAAAAGCTTTCAATAATAAGAGATCTTCAATTTGTCTTCTTGGATCATGTGTTGTGCAATTTTGTACATCATCTAAACTTTGTCTTTAATTTTTTGCTAACATCTTCATCAGATTCGCTCTAATCAGAAATTGTTTCATTGTCATCATCCCATGTGATGTAGGCTTTCTTTTTCTTGAAGAATTTCTTTTCTTTTATTTCTTCATTCTTCTTTTGATTTGGGCAATCAGCTTTTAAGTGCCCCCTTTCTCCGCAAACATAACATCTATATTTTGAGGAGGATTCTTGATTTTCTTTCTTTTCGACTATGAATCTTCCTTTGTCTCTTGATTTCTTGAACCTATTGAGCTTTTTTATCATGAGTCTCAGATTTTCTTCATCTTCTGAGTCTTCATCTTCTATTTTGTTCTTGTTCCTTTCTACCTCAGATTTTAAGGCTAGACTCTTTTTCTTTGNTTTTGCCATTGCTTCTTCTTCATCTAGTCTTCCAAGGTCAAGTTCATGCTCTCTCAACTTTCCAAATAATGTCGCCATAGTCAGTGTGTTGAGATTTTGTGACTCGGAAATTGCAGTCACTTTCGGTTGCCACAACCTGTCTAAAGATTTCAAAATTTTAATGTTAAGCTCATTATTTTCAAATGACTTACCTAGTCCAATAACGTGATTGAAAATGTTGGTGAAACGTTTCTGAACATCTGAGATTGTTTCTCCTTGCTTCATACTGAACATTTCATATTCTTGGATCAAGGTATTCTTTCTCGCCCTCTTCACGTCATTTGTTTCTACATGATTCACTCTCAGTATTTCCCACATCTCTTGAGCAGTTTTACAAACAGAGACCCTGTAAAACTCATCAACCATTAGAGCAGATGCAATGATATTTCGAGCCTTTACATAATTTTGAACTCTTTTCTTTTCATCAGCAGTCCACTTAGTACGGGACTTTGGTTCCTGTGAATCGTTAATAGGAATAGGCGAACCAAATGCAATAACATCCCAAATCTCACAATCAATAGACTCAATAAATATTTGCATTCTAACCTTCCAGAATGCATAATTTTCACCTGTGAATAAGGGTGGTCTATTGATAGAAGCACCCTCTACAAATGTTTGAGATGATCTTGTCATTTGAATAACTATCAAATCAAGCTCTAATGCCAATTGTCAGAGCAACTACAGCGGAATGATTAGCGTGGAATAACAAACCAAGAGGGTTTTAAATTCAAACGTGTGCCTTTTAATTTCTACTCAATTTATCTTACTATGCAAATAATAAAGATAAATAAAAGAGTAAGGTTGAGAGAGATTTGCACAGATGATTTTATACTGGTTCGGATCTTACCAATCCTACGTCCAGTCGCTTATCTCAAACCAAGATAAATAGTTCACTAATCACAAAACAATTACAAACTACATTCACAAAGAAACAATTTGTAAGTGTTTAGAAACCACCTCTCTTGATACCACAAGAGATGAACTTGCACCTCCTTTGAGTCTTCACAAAGGATAAGACACTTCCTCCAAATACTTCACGAAGGATGAAACACCTCCTCTGAATACTTCACGAAGGATGATCCTCTTCCACACACCTTCTCAAACGCACCAAGGATGAACCAGTTATTCTTTTGTCACCGTAGTAGCAATACACCAACACCACAAACAAGAGTTTCCTTAGTTGAGCAAGAGCACACAATTCTCAACGAGTTCTGAGTATTTGAGCACAAGGGAAGAGTTGCTATTGATGGATAAAGGGAGCCTATTTATAGACTCAAGCAAATACTCTTCCATTCTTCGAAACTGGCCATTTAAAGCTTTAAATCGATTAATACAAGTGTTAATCGATTAAAATGAGTGCAACGACTAGTTTTCAAAAGTAGAAAACTCCAACGGTCAGTTTTAATCAATTAAAATGAATTTTAATCGATTAGCTAATAGATTAAAATGAATTTTAATCTATTAAAATAGAAAAAGTTGAGTTTTTAGCTTTTACTTATTTTAATCGATTAATGCTAGTTTTAATCGATTAAAATAGTGCGATTTTGACTCTTAACATTAATTACAAAGTATGAAAGTACATGGAATCAAAACCAATGAAAATCTAACTCCTAGGCAATAAACTACAATTATTACAAAAGCTTTCCATTGCAAAATAGGTCTTCAAAGGATCTTCTTAAATCTTCATTTCTCTTGACTTGATTTGGACATCATCAAAACTTGATTTTCATCATTTTGCTAACACTTTCTAGAATGTCATTTACTCCCTGCAAAATTCAAGTTAGTTTTTCTTTTGCATATCAAAAATTTAGAAAATCTTTTTGCCGTCAAATCTGTTTCTCCATTCTTTGAACTTTTTGCAGATTTCGTAGCATTTTCAACAATAGACTTCATGGTGTTGATGTATCTTTTCTCCTCTTGATTTTGTTGTTTTGATCTAGAGAACTCTTTGACTTTGACATTCTCAATTCTTGTCTTGATTTGTTAATGGGAACTGTTGAGCACAACATCCTATACACATTTGCAACATCCTATACATATTTGCCTTTGAGTATATTAAGACATGAACATCATGGAAATCATCCCAAAAGGAGGAAAGAGTCTCCAACATCCTAATTGCTACAAAGACACTAGTGGAAAAACGCTGATTAACGTCGGTTATTTTGGGCTTTTGACATCACCTTCGAACTCAACGTCTAATCCAGTGACGTTACTTTGCATCAGTCAGGTAATGACAAATGTCTATATAGACGTCGGTTTTGCACACAACCGACGTCCCAATAGACATCAGGCGCAGTAACAATAGACGTTACCATAGACGTCAGCGGTCAACAAAAGAGACGTATGTACGCACTGGATCGTTTTGTGCACTGTTACTTAATGGACGTCGCTTTGTGCATTGACTGATGTCTGTGGACGTCAGTTTTTCCTTAACCGACGTCTACGGGGCAATTTTTTTTTAATAAAAGTTGATTTTTCGAATATAACCACACCTGAAATTCAGAAAATTTTTCCAGAACAATTGTTTATAATAAATAATTNTTTGTTTGAGCTATAAATAAATATAATTCAATCCAAGATCAATAAAATAAAATTATAATCTTAAACTAAACCTAAGTAATTGAAAACAACAAAAATAAGTCTTGTTCTACTTCCAGTTTTGGATAAGATAAGTTGTTCACTCGTGCCTTATCTGCCTTATCATGCCTTCGGTTATAGGAGATGAATTGTTGAAGTTCTGTACAATTAAGAAATATTGATTATGGTTTGATATATGTTCAAAAGAATTAATTTATTTTTTGATGTTTTCAAAGTAAGCCTGATTATTACCTCCTTCCAGTTACCTGTAATGCCACCTCGAATGATGGTCTTAATCCAAGACATCACATAGTACCCACATTCCCATGAATCAAGTTGTTTGTTACACTAAAATGACAAAGTAAATATACTCAACAATTAAGATCATTGAATAACAAAGTAAATGAATTCAAACTATAAATGCACCAAACCTTGGGATACAACACTTTATTTAGCTGAGTTCGAGATGTACTCATTACTCTATTTACATTAAAACAAAAAGTAATATTAATATAAGTATGAAATCATTAAAAATTAAGGCCGACATGAAATTAAAAGTCATTTTTAGCGAAACACTTACCTTTGAAGTAGGAATTTCAAGTCCTCTTTCATCCTCTTTTGCAGCGAACAAAAGAAGACAACTGTATTTTTTTTGGGAATGAGGACTACCAGTTGCCATTGAGCCCTGTTTGGAACATCATAAATAGTTAGTAAACTAATTTAGTAAACTTTAATTACCTTTTACATAAAACAAGCCATACCCGTCAATGTATGGCATAAGGTATATGTCTCTATTTGACTCAGCCATCCATGTTTGCAAATAATTTCTTTCCATTTCATTTGTGTTACCAGAACGTTGAACGGTCTGAGGTTCAACAAATCCGTAAACGGAAGACCGTGAAACTTTTATCCGTCCACCCGTTCCTTGCTTTTAAACTGAACAACTTCAAAGTTGCAGACAAACGTGTAAAGTTCGTGCATCTTGGGTACAACGGTTGCTCACAATCATTGATAAGAGAATCGTACAAATTAGCTCTTCTAAAGTTATCTTCACCAACATCACGTATCATGTCCTCTAAATGATCACTCATCCATTCTTCCACATAATTTGTTCCTCGTGACGTCATAGGCTGGTCCACTACTTCTACATGCCAAGTCCAAACGATATACGATCTCGTTATGCCGAACATGAATAGATGATCATGCAAATTACCCAAGTCTTGTCGTATTTGATTAGCACAACGAACATAACGGCAAAAATATGACCTGTTCACAGACTTTGCATTATCTTTAACATATTGCAAGAACAGCGAAACACCCTTCTCATATTCTTCAGAGATGCGATGTGCTTTCATCCAACTTCGATCCATACTATATTAATCGTTTGTGTTAAATTTCAATTTCGCTCAGTGATTTCATACTTATAATCTAACATGCCAATTATAATAACACAGCTAAAATTTATCACATACATATTCAAAAGCCGATAACACATGCTTACCTAAAAGCCAAAAACATGCAAACGCAAAACCAATTATAACATGCATACACAAAAGACAATAACACACATACAATAAAAGTTTTAAACATAGAAACTAACCTTCTTAGCGGATTTAAACACCAATGGAGGAAATTGGAGGACTGCACGCCCAAAAATATAGGCCAAAAACGGTCAAAAACGTCGCTGAGGAACATGTCACAAACTACATCAAAACGCAACGAAGACGAAATTTAATCGGTTGAAATGGAAGATATCTCAGCAAAAAGTAACTTAATCAGAGTAAAAATGTATTTAAACGGTGCAAAAGCGAGAAAATGTACCTGAAAGCTATGCCGCAACAGAAAGCGCGAGGAAGAAGACGATGAATAGTGGTATAACTGCTTGCGGGTTCGCGTTTGTAGTATAAATGATTAGAGACGTCAGGTATGCTTCTCCACCGACGTCTAACATTTTCTAGACGTCGGGGATATCACTAATATGACGTCTTTCTGATTTAAATATTATTAATGGCGCGGATATTAGGCGTCAGTTTTCATGACTGAGCGATGTCTATACAATAGTAGACGTCACCAGAACAACAGGCGACGTCTCTATGGTGGAAAAATGATTATTTTTCACCTAACTGTCAGGTTGTACACATCGAGTATCTGAGGGCACCGACGTCTAAGGGACGGAACATTAATTGCATGCTTCAACCTGTCAGCCCAGCTAGGTCTCCACCCTAGGTACCGACGTCTATATAGCGGCTATTCACATTCCTGCAGAACCAGTAGACGTCTATTCATTGCATGCGACGTCTAAGGACGACAATAGATGTCAGTGTGATATCAATCGATGTCCAATCGCTTTCCTACAGCCCTTTTAGATGTCTAAGTGCAGTTTGCCCGACGACTATGTTGTTTGAGACATCAGGTATAGCGATAAATGACGTCTACGATTCTGATTTATTTACCAATATGCCACCGCTCATCATTTTACGTCTGTGCATGCTTGGACCGACGTCTAATTGATGACGTTAATCAGCGTTTTTGCATAGTAAGAAATTAAAAGACGAAGGAACTGACTAGTTGACAAAAAAAATTTACAAAGTTTCTTATCACAAAAAAAACTCATTATTTCCTTTAAAAGACCAAACACACGATAAAATTACATCGCAGAGACAGCAAAAAAAAATATTTAGTATAAAAAAAACTCATGATTTTCTTTAAAAAACCATTTCATACTTTAAACTCCATATACCAAATGATTTCCTCTAAAAAAGTATTTTTTGAACTCCATATAAAAAAAAAAAAAAGACAAATTTCTTAACATATTAAAAACTCATCATTAGCTCATCTTCTCACATTCCAAAAAAGTCCTCTAATTTTTAGAAGAGTTTGTTTAAGAAGATTTTTAAAATTCTAAAATTATTTTCATCCCTATTAATAATAAACGATTTAGTAAATATAAGATTTAATAAAAATATTTAAATTTGAATACCTTAAAGCTGTCTTAAATATTATATTGAAATAAAATCTTCTTTGATTAATAAATAATTTGTTCAACGTTTTTCATATATTTTCAACGATTTTGTAGATTATATACACCAGAAAGAGAACGTGTGGCTACAGTGCTCTTTCATTATTAAACAAATACCACATGTATCAGATTCAATTATCATCTTATTATTTTAATTTTATAAAATTTCTATTCAGTCCTTAAACCTTGCGTGTTTTTTAGTTCTTGATACCAAGTAATCATTCGTATGCGGTAATGCAATAACATCAAAACATTGAATTAGTCTTTTCGTCTTTTAAATAAGTTTCGCGTATTAATGTAAAATTTACTTTTTCCGGTGACTATTAATATTCTTTTGAAATATCTAAGTATTATAGTTTGATTCTTTTCTGTTCATTTTACTAATTTTATGTATTACCAGGATAACATCAATTATTATGATAAAAAAATAATTTAAAACACACAAAAGAATGATTAAAACCATTTCATAGATTTATAATCGCATTATAAATAAATATTGTGTTTAGTGACTTGAACTAAAATTTTATTATTTATTGGGTATCTAATTCGGAAAAAAAAACATATATTAGGCATCTTAAACTAGTCTATGTTTTAGTTTCAAATTACTTTCAACTATTTTGAGAGTTATATTTCAACAATGTGATTGTCTATAGGACACAATATTACTTTGTGATAATATTATGCATATAAAAATGAAAGGTTTTAATATTACCGGGAAAAATGGATTGATCTTATTTATGCAAAAAATTAAAAAAGTATTTCTCATATTGAAAACGCCGTTGAAGAGCATACGGATATTAAAGAAGGCCGTGTACGTTAGCTAACTAAGAAACAAGTGTTAGAGTTTTGGTATATATACGTTAGAGATTTTGCACCACTTAACAAATCTCAGTAGCCAAAGGAGAACGTCTTTCCTCTGACACGACCTTCGTTCCCACGTTGTCCCATTTAGGTTGGTAAGAGCATGGATCAGTTTTATGTTCGTCAATGAAACTAAACTTGGTCTGAAAACCATGTCCAACATCCCAACTTCACTCTCTGAGATTTGTCTCACCCAGTTTCGCTTAGCGATGTCGGTAGCAGACCCTTGGCCATTCTCATGAACCCCACCGCACCTACACGCATACCCTCCTCTTCACTTTCATTATTACCATACACCACATCTCATCTTTCGGCCTCGAAATCTCTACCCACCCTCTCCCCGAATATGTCCAAGATTCGCGGATTCAACCTCAGGAAGGGCCTCATCCGGGTCTCCAAATGGGTCTTCAGGAAGATCCGGCTCCGGAGCAGACCCGGATACCATCGCCTGGGCAACTCTCCTCGATCGTCCATCGCTAAACTCCTCTCGTGGGGTCGCAAGCTGACGGCCAGCGCCAAGTCCTGCTTGCCAGTATCAGTCGGGTCAGGTTACGCTCAATTGGGATCCGGTTCCGTTGTAGGATCCGACCGGGACCCGAGTGTGCCCAAGGGACATCTGGCCGTATACGTGGGGCAGAAGGATGGCGAGTTGCACCGCGTGCTGCTCCCCGTAATATACTTCAACCATCCTTTGTTTGGGGAGTTGCTGAAGGAGGCAGAGGAGGAGTTCGGTTTCCACCACGACGGGGGAATCACCATCCCATGCCGGTTCACTGAGTTTGAACGGGTCAAGACCCGAATAGCGTCCGGGTCTCGTCGGAGCACCCGTCCCAAAAGGTTGGCCTGACGAGAATTGAAGTGAATTCTTTTTAATAATTATATTATTGGTGCAGAGTTTTTTCCACTGTACTTAATTAATCTCCATCATAAACCTTATAACTTCTAGCATCCTTCTTCCAACACTTTTTTTACGAAAATTCTTTTTTAACAAAAATATTTTTTTAACAACTTTTTTTAAATGAACAGAGTGCATCTTCGTTTCAAATATTTTTTTTTTAAATAAATTCAAATAAATAAAGTAACGACACAAAAAAAAAATTGTTAAAATAAAATATTGCTTTTTAGGATTTCTCTTTTATATCCCGTTTTCAATATTTTTCCATAACACAATTATTATTGATTTACAATATTTTCTAGCCTTAGTAAACATACAATGTTTTTAAAAATTAAAAAATATATAATAAATAATTTTCTGTTTATTAAACTAATATTTGTTTAAGAATTAAAATTAAGTCGTTTAAGAGTTAAAATGAAAATTAATTTAAATATACTTTATTTTTTAAATTTTTAAGTAATTAATCTAATAATGCTAAGTCAAGACGGATTTCAGTTCGGAACTTATTTTATGATTTGATAGAAACAAGATAAATATTAATCTATTAGGGAAACGTGTTGATGTATAATACCTAATCTGGAAAAAATTGGTTTTAATTATATTTATGTTTATCATAAATTCAGAACTTCAAAAGTATCACTACAATAATAATGGAGTAAATATCGTATTCTAATGGCCTTTAGTTGTAATGTGGTAGGTAATGTTAGTTATGGTGATTATGATAGTCTTAATGTTACGCTTATAATAATTATGATAATAGTGATAGAGAGAGATCCATATTTATTTTTTTATTAGTTTTCTGTCTCTTTTTTCCTTTAAACAATTTTAATCTTTTAGTTGTTTTGAATTGGTTAATATACTATTGAAACCTTTTTTTATATATAAATTTTCTACATGTTTCTTTAAAAACATATAATTAAAATTTTATTCATTTAAGGATTCAGACAGAAATTAAATACATGTAATATAAATGTTTACCTTAATACGCTGTTATGTTGTCAATAAAACTCGATAAAATTTAGAGTGAAGGGTAGTCTCAATTAGATATGTTCAATGTCCGTATGCCAAAAATTCCACTCGTACAATTTAAAATCATACTTCTTTCATTCTTTTAAATATTTGATATTCTAAACTGTTTATTTCATTTAATCTTTAAATTATTATCAATAAATTTCAATTATAAAATGTTGTAATATTACCAACTTTAACTATATAAAAAAATATTTATATATTTATTTCTTTTTAACATGCATACCTTTTGTCCAAATTTCGTTTATAGTATTTATAAAGAAGTTATATGTTAAAAACCAATCTATTCTATACAACTAATTTAGATTTTAAATATATTTATTAATTAATTCATTTAAACATAATATTTTATTATTAAAGTGAAATTATCAAATAATTGTTAAACAAAACCTTGATTGTCCGAAAGAAAATTTTCGAGAATAAAAACAATTATTTTGTTTTTTCTTATTATTATCTTTTATATTGATTATTTACGGATTTATGTGAATTAATCATATTCTTATTGAAATATAATGTAATTTTTTGAGGTGAATATATTTTGAAAACTAAGCTTGCACTGAAGATTAATTGTTGAATTGTGGATAAAGATTAAGGAGTCATTCACCTATAAAATGATTTTATCAAGTCAATAAGAATTTGAGCAATGAATATATGAATATTATAATGGACGAAAAGATCATCAAGTGGATTTATACTTTTTTGTGAATAAATTTATATTTATAATTAGGTCTCTATACATAAGATCTTAGTAATAAAAAGATATAGTTGAGTACTTAATATTTGAATATCGCTTAATACTCAAGTTATAGTGGTCATTTTAATTTTTTTAGATTCTTTATGTAAATATTATTGTGTTTTTAAGTATATCTCCGTATATTTTTGAGATAGGTAGGTACATAAATTTCATGGCTTAGATTCTATAAACAAGGTGTAGGTGGATAGATTTATTGGATGAACAAGCATTTGTCCATTAGCTTGAGTGGTTAGTTTTGAAGTTGATTTTCACAACCATCTTTTGAGGTCGATGCTTTGTGACCTTCCACGAAACTAAGTTTACTCAAATTTTGTAGTGTGATGTGTCTCATGATGGTGTAATTAAAAATATGTATTAATAAAGCATTTGCATCCTTGATAATGTGTTATTTCTTTTTATGAGACATTAAATTTCGTTTTTACTTTTTCATGACTTTTTATGTCAAGATGTTATAGAAAATTATGGTTTTTTTTTATCAGCAAAAATGTTTTGATTTTTATGGATCTAGACAATTTTTTTTTTTTTACGAATATAGGCAAGTCATGGTACCTTAAACGACTTTATATGAAGAAGTTATGCATTTCTTACACGACTTTATGTCTGACATATAAAAAAAAGGTAAAGTCGTGCACCCTTAACAGTTTCAGACCCTAATAATCGATTATCAAGTCTTAATCGATTACATAATGACAAAATTCTGTAGGGGGTATGACTTCAGTTGTAATCGGTGTAATTGATTACATGAAGTGTAAATGTAGAAAAACTCTCTGTACTTAAATCAATTACAAGAAGTGTAAATCGAGAAAAACTCTCTTGTAATAGCTTACCAAAGCTCTATAATAGCGAAGAACCCTCTCTTAATCAATTACAAGCTTCTAGTAATCGATTACCAAAGGTTTTAAGTGATAAAACAAAGAGTTTTTATGGATGTCATTTGTGATAAATCTTATTTGTTGACCCTTTTGATAACATTAACATATAGTGATATACTTATTGGCCCTTTTTATGTTATTATTTATTGTAATCCTTTATTTTCTTAATTTTCTTAAGATAATTTTATGAAATTGTTGAAAGTAAATACACATTTTGTAATTGATACATTTTGTAATTTGTATGTAATTATAAGAAGTATCATTATTTTAGAGTAAAAAGAAATTAAAAGCATAAAAACAAGTTATAAAGAAAATAGAAACTATTTTATTAAATTATAAATTGATTACAAGAACATAAAAATAGAAATAAAAGAGAATACAATAAAATATAAATCTAAAAAGATCCTCTTGGTGGACCAAAATGACGACGAAGCTCTGAAGGGGATTGATTTCACAGGTTCGCGATTGGGTTTGGAAATTCGACGGCGGCACGACGCAATTCGAAGGGATTTTGGTTGGTTATGTGTTTGGCTTTCCTTAAAGGTTTTGGTTTGACATGAAGGCATGATGGTGACCTCGTGGTGGTTGACGAAGGAAGAACTTGTGATGCACGTTTGAAGAAGATGAAAGGTTGAGGTTTCTATGCGAAGAAGATTGGCTATTTCAAAGAATTTCGAGTATAACATTTAGCCACAATATCTCACATATCCATTGAGCTATTGTTTAAAATTTTGCTTTAACACTCGACCTGGCTACCACACATTGCTTTTTACTCTTTTACCAAGTTTCTTGCAAGGAAAGTGTAATAACCAGTAGTCGATCTTATATCAACAACGAAACTTGCATAATTAGCATAAGTATATGCTTCAAGATTGGCATTTTTGTTTCTTTTGAACAAAATTCCTCTTCATAGAGTCCCTTTCAAATACTAAACAATCCAATTAACAGCTTGTAAATGGACTTCCTTTGGTTTATGCATAAATTGACTTACTAAACTCAATAAAAAGTAATATCAAGTCTAGTGTGAGATAAATAAATAGGTCTTCCTACAAGTCTTTTATACTTCTTCTTTATCAACAATTACACCATCCTCTTCATTTCCCAACTTCACATTTGGATCAACGGGTTTTCTCAATGCTTTACAAATCATTTTAATTGTTTCTTGCAATAGATTAGTAATATACGTTGATAAGTGTGATAATTAATTATTTTCACACTTATTACAACCTTTTATCTGTTCTTATATCATGAGTTTTGTGTTGAATTCTATGAAAAGGTGTAAGATTTGTATATAGTCTTCATAGATTTATTTAATTATCAATTTGGTTTATTTTGTAGGATATTGGAAGATTGAAGAAGAATAAAGAGTTGTTGCTAGAAGTTGCTAGCCCATCCAACAAGCATCAGTAACCCAACCAATAGAGCAACTTTAGCACAACCAGAAAGTCGTGCTAGCCTAGCCAGCAGAGCACCTTTATCCCATCGAGAGGTTTTTTGTGGCCCGACGAGTAGAGCACCTCTATCCCAATGAGAGGAGTTTTGTGGCCCAGCGAGAGTGCACTTTTTGGATATGGTTTTAAAGTGGCAAGAGTGGAAGAAAAAGTTAGTTTTGGATGTGGGAACATAGCTGAAACTCAATGAAAAGGTGTGGAGGCGCGAATTCACTTTTAGAGCTCATAGAGGCTGCTTGGGGGCATGTGGGAACATCTTCTTCTCCCTCCTTAGGTCTCCTTCTTCTTCCATCTTTTATTTTTGTAAGCTCTTAATGGAAATGGAGAGCCAAACCCATCTTGTTTGGGGTAGATATAACTATTGAACTCTTTTGTACCTTATAAATGCTTGGATTATATATATATATGCATCTTCACTTAAATGCTAATTTCTTGTTTTTACTCTTAATGCTTACGGGAACGGGGACGTTCTTAGCTTGATTTACAGTTTCATCAGGTTTTCGGAAAAATCTAGTGAACCCTAGGCTTGAAATAAGAGATCTGGGGCTTGAGTCTACAGATGGAACATGACCCATTAGTTGTATAAACCCAAGGTCATAATGTGAGTTCACTTGTTGAGTGATCAAGAGATTTATGCTTAGTAAGAAAACCTAGGCTCTCTCACCTAAGGAATTAGGGTTTAAGTGCTTTAGAGGGTTGATATTAATATTTGATGGAGATGAGATGTTTCGATGTGTGCAAGAGAGTGAAGCCAGTGAATCTGCCCCTAGCATTGCCATTCCATACCATTTATACCCTTTTTCCACTCCTACACTAGTGCAGTCAAGGGAAACGACAACGATTATTTTCGCCCATAGACAGCGGTTCTTGAATTAAGGCATATACAAGCGAGGTAAAACGTCTATCCTTCCTCGGTTGTGAACCGAGGCAAAAAAGGGTAGGATTTTGTCTCGATTCAAAGACAACCAAAGCAGTAGGTATTTTACTTTTTTTATTTTTTCTTTTCGAACAACTTTTCGCCTCGGTTCCTTTTGTACCGAGGCAATATAGTGTTTTTTTATTTTTCAAAGAAACCCTCGAATTCTACAACTGCCCAAACTGCGCCTCCATCACCGACACCCAAGACAACCTTAACAACCGCCAAAATGTCGACAACTACATATGCTCCGAGGAAGTAGCCTACATGGCAATCACTACAAGAAAAATTTCAATTACATACGGCCAAAATCCGTATATAATCACTAAAATCCGTATATAAAATGATATTATATACGGATTATATTCGGACAAAAATCCGTATATAAAAGAGTCGTAGGTAATATATATACGGAGAGAGGGGTTTAGGGTTTTGACATTCGGGAAGACCATTAAACGTATCATTGAGATATGGGACTATGCCTCCTCCCATGTGTAACGCCATCCTTATTCGCCCTTCCCGCCGCTCATTCTACTACCTTCCTTGCATTGTGCTCCTCCAGATATTCGCCCTTAAGTTTGAGAGAAGAGAGTTCGAGTTAGGGTTTGAGAGAGATTCAACTTAACATAAATCGAGTGAGTGAGTATTCGAGAAAAGGAGCTTGGAATTAATAAAATCTAATTTTAATTTTCTTTTTAAAAAAATAATTTTCAGATCCATATATAATACAAATTATGTACTTACATACGGGTGATATCCTTAGAAAATGTTTCTGCCACCATGCGCACAAATTATATACGGATTTTATATACGGATATATCGGTAGATAAAATCCGTATGTAATACTTATATTACATACGGATTAAAATCCGTATGTAAATATCAGCAAGTAATAATCATTTTTCTTGTAGTGAATGACACTGAAACAACATACGTTCGGGGATCCATGGAAGCAATCCTTTCCATCCTTTAACACTCCTCCTGCCCACAAAACATTTTCTTCCACTTCGTCTGCTCCTCTAGCGCCCCCCTCCTACGCGATGCCATATCCAACTCTTTCTCCTACCTCAACGACATTGTCTAGCTGGCATATACCTCGTTAGGGGACAAAGCAGTCCTTGCTTCCCCCGAATACTGCAACGCCAAATTCACCACGTATTTCACCCCGATGTTCTGGTCCAACCCCTCGCTCTCGCTCACTTTCGCCGATAGGAAGCCTTGCTACTTCAACACGGGGGTGATGGTCATCGATTTGGAGTAATGGCGAAAGAGAGATTACACCACCAAAATTGAGGAATGGATGAAGCTGTAGAAGAGGACGAGAATCTATGACTTGGGTTCTCTCCCTCCCTTCTTGCTTGTCTTTGTTGGCAACATCGCTTCCGTCGATCAAAGGTGGAACCAACACGGTCTCGGCGATGATAACTTTCATGGGCTCTACAAAGATCTCTACTCTGACCCTATTAGTGTCCTACATTAGAGTGGCAAAGGTAAACCCTGGGTTCGATTGGACGATAACAGACCCTGCCCTTTGGGCACCCTATGATCTGTTGAACACTTCCTTTTCTTTGGATTCTTGAACACCATTCTTCAGCTCTCTATGGATTCTTCAGCCCTTTGGACGCGCTTTAGTCACCCTAGTCTGTTGAACAATACTTTTGGTGCTCTTTATGGAGCTTAATGTAGTAGAGGATGGGTTCTGAGCACAACCGAGGCAGTATGCCCTTTTTTGAGATTTTCTAGAGTGTAGCAGTGTTTGGAGAGGGATTTTGCAGAGTTTTATGCCTCGGTTCTGTGAACAACCAAGGCGGAAACCTTTTTCAAAAAAGTTGTCAGAAAAAATTTTTGATTTGTAGATGGCACTAGTGAGGTGGTGTAGAGTTTTATGCCTCGGTTAACCATGCAACCGAGGCGGTACACCCTATAGGCATCGGTTCGTATTCGAGCTGAGGCATATACTGCTTCAATAATTACGGACACACCACCACGTTTTTTACGCTTCGATTTTTGCGAAACCAAAGCCTATATAACGAGTTAAAAGCCTCCTTTTTTACTAGTGCTAAGTGCCTCCAATTACCAAAGTCCACCCTTCTTTGTAAATCTTTATTTACTTGCATATAGTTGTAAATTCATGAACTATTCCTTAGTCTAGATGAGTTAACAAACTTAGAACTACTAAACCTTAAATTAAGTAGTATTACACGAGTCTCTTGGAAAATGATACTTGGTGTTACCATTTTATATTATTTGAACGATTCAGTACACTTTTCGATGAGTTAATATACTTTTGATAAGATTTAAAAATCCATTTCTTGGAGTGAGAAACTTCAATTCGTAGGGAATATTCCAATTTCCTGAAGGTGTTAATTTCAAATTAATGTTCATGATTGCTAGTCACAATAATATCATCTACATAAACTGAAAAAATTGTTAGTCCCCCTCAATTAGAGTGCTTAAATATTAAAGTGTGATATCTTTGATTGTGTTTATATTGGAGACTTATCATGACTTTTGTGAGTCTCCCAGGCTCTAGGCGATTATTTCATCCCTTTTCTTAGTTTGCATATTGTGTTTGTCTTAATCTGTCTCATATGTCCAAGTGGTACCTGGATGTATATTTTCTTTTAAAAATCTCCATGTGAAAAAACACTTTTTACATCAAATTGCAACAAGTTCTATCATGGTTTGCTACCAATGATAATATAACTCTAATCATATTCATTTTTGCAATGGGAATAAAATTCTCTAAGTAATTTACTCCATATGTTTAAATGAATCATTTTGTCACTGGTATAGTCTTATACATCTAATAGTTGCACATCCTTGTCTTTTATTGTATAAACCCATTTGTACCAAATAGGTTTTTTTTAGTGGCCTGTGAGAAAGGTTTTATGATTAGGAAATTTTGAAGATTCTTTTCTTAATAAATTTTTTTATAATTTTATTTTTTTCTTAATAAAAATGTCTATTAGTTTTAGCAACAAATTTGATTATATATATCATCAAAATGATTGTATATTGCTAATAAAGCTTGAAATATGACGAAGTCGAGTGTTTAACTTAGAATAGTACACGAATGACAACGCTATAACTGTATTGATAACTCAGCGAGGGAAATATTTAACCTTTTCGGGATTCAAGATTTCAGGTTTTTACAATATATTATTATCAATTAAAATACGATTTCTTCATCAATGTACATATTTTATTTTCAAATACAAAATTAAAGATGTTAGAGAAAGTAATTTTTCCCATTTCAATCAACATAAACAGTGTTTATTAGGTGACGAACTTGAATTCAAAATGAGAAAATTTGTATACGTGTACTCGGGTAACATTAATGAGTACAAGATATTAATACAACTTGAACAGTGAGCCAAAACTGCTTGCAAAACCAATGAGAGCAATTCCTTTCTTATCTTTCTCAGAGTCAGACATCTAGCAAAACATGACACGAAAAGGTTTTTGGTACACTTCATTGTCTCGAAGTATTTAGGTAATAAATTCGTTATATCAGTTTTTCTCTGTGTTTTTCCTTTGCTATCCGTCCAAAGGAAAAACCTACCGGCAACGTTTTCTCACCAGAAATGTCCTTTTCAAGAAAGATAAGGAAGGTGGTGGAGAATCTTCGGATTCATATTCGATGAAGAATATGAAAAGCAAAGCCATTCATTAAATATATATATATATATATATATATATATATATATATATATATATATATATATATATATATATATATATATATATATATATATATATAAGGGTATATATATATATATAAGGGTATTTACCTTCCACTAGTTAGGTGCAATAGAGTCAAGGACGTTTTGATAATGTCAAAGGTCTTTTCCGCAAAGAAGGCGAAAGAGAACCAAGTGGTATCCAAGTTTAGGTGGTCCACTAATAATCAAATATCTAACTCAACCATGCCCTCATAGGGTTAGGATTAGGACCATACAAGAAAAACAAATGTCTTGTGCTTGTTTTTTCTCCTTAATTTTCATCGCTAATTTAACCATTTATAAAAATTTAAATCTTTGTAGCTTGTCGGAACTTATATATATATCCACATGTTTGGAATGAATTTGAACACGAGGTAACTAACACCCATTTGTCCTCCCCAATGTTTCCTTTCCTTCCTTTAATAATTCTTGAAGATCAGATTTTCCTAACTCAAAAGCTTCAACTTAAAATAAATTGGATAAAGCATGCATGTCGATGTTAAATCCGAAACTATGAAACAAGAACATGAGATGCATCCATATATGTTAAAGTGTGCTCGAAATTGCGATTCCAGTTGGCCCAATTATCTTTAGAGTAGGAGGAGGAGGCAACAATTAACAACATAATTAAGGCCAACAAACCAACAATAAGGCCAAGATGTCGGTCACATTCACCTCAATAAACATGATGTACTACGTTGGACACATAATAAGCAAGGTAATCCACATATTTGAGGAATGATCTCTAATTAATTATGTAAGATGGAACCTTTTTTGTTTCGCTACGGATTTAGCATCAAAGTACTTTTGAAGTATTAATTGACCTAAGCACTGAAGAGAATTATTAGCTAATTAAGAAAAATATTTTAACACAAGTTTTAAGGATAGAAGGTTGTGTAATATCCCAATTTCGGAGTTACAAAAATACAATAAATTCAAAATTTTTTTGAAAACCTTTAATAAGCTAACTTATTTATGATAATTCCAAATATAAAATAATATAACCTTAATTCTAATTTTCAAATTAACATTACATTACCTCAAAGTAAAACTTATTCAAAACAAAATTAATAAAATTTCCTCTTTTTCTTTTATCTTCCCTCACTCCTATCCTACGTCTATAATATTTGCATCACCATCTACTTCTGTATAACATAAAAGTTATACGATCATCACAACAAACACAAACAATAAGGACGAGCTAACAGTAATAACATATAAAAATAAGGTCATGCAATCAATTAACAAAATATTAACATTCAGAGACTAAGACAAGATCACTCTTGACCCCATACCCTGAATAGCTCTACACAATTCTGTCAGTTAGAGGCAATTTGTGCCAATATCCATTATCTTTACAAATGTATGTCATCTTTTATACTTCATCGCACCACTCTTGTTCGCTAAAACATGACTTATAAGTAAAAACTCCTATGCTACTTTTATCGGCACCATACTCAACACGACCTAGAAATGAGACATCCATTCCTTTCTACTCCCTCGAAAGAGGAAAGGGCAGTACTCGAATCTCAGTCCATTTTACTGCCCATCATGGACTAAGAGACTCATCCCTTCTACCGCCTCTTAAAGACGAAAAGATCCACCTTTCTACCCCTCACAAGAGGAAAATTGACTACTTTTCTGCCCCCTTCGAAAGAGGAAAAGGTAGTACTCGAATCTCAGTCCATTCTACCATCCATCATGTGCAAGACCAATTAATCCATAATGTGCAGGACCAATTAATCATGTGCAATTCGTTTGCTTAATTCGAATTTAAGAGAACCCAAGCTGAGAAAGACATAAATCTTAGAAACTGAACTAGGGCAATTGCACGACTGTCACTGAAACATAAAGGCTGAGAGACTAAACTTTTGGGGGGGGGGGGGCGCCGACGGCCATGACGGCCGGCCGCTAGCGAACAGTAAAGGCAGCCGGTAGAGGATCAGAGAACCTGCTTTGATACCATGTTGAGATTTAATACTGATAAAAATATAATCTTGAGGGCTTAATAGACCCTCTTCATGTTCTATTATTTATATAGATAAAGAGTTGATAAAGGGGGAGATGGAAGGTCAAGGAACTATCCTAGACTGCTAGGTACAATCATTATAGATAATCCTACTCACTACTCCCTACTTTAATCTTACTGACTATCCTAGCATAGATAGACTTAGTAATTATTCTACCATTAAGATACACACAACTCACAACTCACAACTCACACACACTAACCAATAATTCTAACAAAACTAAATTAATCCTATATGAAAAATAAGGAAAGAATTTGAGAATCTTTATTAAGCTAAAGGAACCTAAACTAAAACGATGAATTAATACAACTAACATGATCTAAAAAAATGAACTTTATTACTTTACAAAACCTAGAACTGAAAATATAATGACTAACTATATAAAAGAAACACAACTAAATCTGGAAATTCAAAACTAAAAACAATCCTAACTATTAAATGAATATGAACCTATATATACGAAACTTAAATGGAACAATGAACAGATAAATCTCCTAATCATTTGCATATTATGGAAAACTAATTGTCAATGCAAAGAAAATATAAATGCACACGTAATGAATTAATAAATAATGCTTACATACATGAGCTGAAAAATAGAAGACAATGTAATGAATTGAAACATTAAAGTGAACAGAACTAAAAATGAATTAACAAAACTATCAAAAGGAAATGAATAAATCAAAGACGTTAGGAATCTTAAACTTGAAAATAAAAGAACTGCAAACTAAAATTAAAACCAACTCAACAGAAACACCTAAAACTAATGGGTAAATAAAGAATCATTGGTTAAAATCAAAACTCAGAATCAAATTTGCAGAGAATCCTATAAAATATGCCCACTTTAGGGTTTTTAAGTTCATTTTCAACTTTAAATGAGTAACATCCACTCAATTTACCAAACTACAAGAAGTTCAATTCGAATTCATGTTTTTCACCAGGAACAAAAACCTCACTTAAATGCAATTAAAAGCTACTCCTAATCTCTAATTCATCTTCAAAGTTCATAATGAAACCAATTCAGCATAAACAAATCCTAATTCATATTCAATGCAATAAAAATTTAGAGCATTTACCCTAACTACTTCAAATCAAGACAGTGTAACAACAACTCTCCTTAACAGATTATACACCTCATCAAATCAGAAAAGTACCTAAAATTTAACAAAACCTAAATGCCGAAACAGAAAAGCAATGTATGCAATAAAATTGAAATTAACATCTAAAACCTAAATGCTGAAACAGATTAAGACCAAATCATACTATCAAATGCACGAAATCAAGTATCTAAAGGCATCAAAAATCAAAACAAGATTCATCTACCACTATCGAAGGCAATTAACAAACTAAAATTAAGATTGAACTAAAGAAAGCATTAAAATTCCATAAAATAAAAAATAAAACCAAAATAGAGTAACCGCGAAGCAATCAACGTTGACTACAAAAGGAAATTACAAGAAAAACGCTATCGCAAGAGCGATGCCGAGACATTCACGGGATGTCACCACCGTGAATCTCGCTCAACAGTCTAGGAATACAAAAAACCATTCTGCAAAAAGCATAAAAACCCTAACTCGATCTCTCTTGAACATAGATTTTTGCACACACTCTCTACTCTCTACACTACACTCTAGTCTACATTATTACAAGCCCTTTATATAAGGTAAAAACCAGAGAGAAAGAAGGGAAAGAGGAACCTTTGACATTTTCACTTCATCATCCAACGGTCTTCATTCACTTTTCTTTCAAGCCCTCTGATTTCCTTCACTATCTTCGCTGATTCAGGCTTTCGGCACGTGCCCTAGTTCGTCTTCATGCTCCTCTGGGTAATGACATGAGCTAAGCTTCTTCTTCAAATCTTTCTCACAATGAAACCCTGGCACAAAGGGTCTTTCTTTTGCAAATGAGCCTTCAAATCCATGACCCCCTGAGGCAGCAGCGCCTACCCCAAAACTTCCACTAATTGAAGTTCTGTGTTTTACTTGAACCCAATGCAGAAAAACCCAAATGGCTTTTGTTGACCAAATTTAGCCCAATTGAGTAGGGGCACCACTGCAATCAAAATCAATTACGAATAAAGGCCAATCTGCAAAGAAGAGAAGGGTTTCTTAGCAACTCAAGAATTAAAACCTACTTAATCAAATACTAAAGAAAAAGAATTTTATTAAAAATTATACAAAAAGATTGATTTTCCTAATTATTTAAAAACACTATTAATACTCTTAAAAATCTATTTTTAACTAGAATTTAAAATAAAAAACTATAATTTAAAGAAAATCCTAAAATAAGCCTAATTCTAAATAATTAAATACTAAAATTACCTTTCCTAGCCTGTTAAACACGGAAAAAGATGTAAAACCAAGGAGTTAACACATCTCTACACTTAGATAATTGTCCTCCTGGCCAAGAGCAAGGGTTTTCACATCCTGTTTAAGACTTAGGTTCAAAAGAGTAGAACATAAGATGTTCCTTTTTTCATATGGGATGAAAATTTCATTTGGCTAGAAAGGGGTTTATTCAAAAACGACCTTGATCATATGACACATACATGCAATTCAATCAATCACAGAAATTCAGGCAAAATCACTCATGCTTTCAAGTAGATAGCAAATATATCAATAAGAACTCTGGAGCTCAAAAACCTCACACAAGCTTATTCCAACATCCATAAGAATACCCTACTTAGCCTCATAATCACAATCACAAAATCACAATGCATTTGTTCACATAGCTAGTGAACACTCCACCTGTACATCAACGTATGGCAATCTCAATCATCATTAATAGCAAGCATCATCAAGCAATTATCTCTTGCAATCAAACAGTTAAACCATCATAACAGAAAAGTTTTTTACCAAGTACATTAACCTACACTACTCAACAGAAGCAAACCTATACAAAAAATTCAAATCACAAAACAAAAGATAAGAAAATCTTGGGTTTCCTCCCAGTAAGCGTTTGTTTAACGTCACGAGCCTGACCCAAACCTTTCTAGCACTTATCAGTAAGTGCAATCCTTACCAACACCCTTCAATAGGTGTACCTTCCTGTATCCTTCAGTGAATACATAATCATCTAGCATCTCTCAGTGAATGCTACCCAATAAAAATTGTTTAACAATATCCAAAAATTACAAAACCAAAATTAACAAAAGAAAATAATGTTCAAAAGTCATTGTGGTGCCTCCTAGCAAGTGCTCTTTTAATGTCACTAGCTTGACCCAATAAAGCTCATGTTCCATCCTTCATGTTGGTGTCTTCTTTACCTTCATCACACTAACTCATGAGTTGCTTCCGGTCCACCTTCTTGACTCTCCTAGAATATGGAGCTTCAATCTCTATCACTCCATTGTCTTTAAAGCCTTTCACCACCCACAACTTCTTCTTGTATCTCACAGGTGTACCAAGCTTGAATGATGCATCCTTCAAGTCAAAGTGGATTGTCCCTCCTTTGTCAACTTTCTCTTCTTCCTTTACCTGCATTAAAACACAATTATTACCTTTGTTGACCACTTTAGCAAATTTAGGTCTAAGAATTGTTGCATCCTTCTATGAAGCTTTATGCTTAGCCCTCTTTTTTACTCGCATATGCTTCTCTTTGAGGACATTATAAATCACTTTTTCTTCTTGGTCTTTAAGCTAATCACCCCATCATAGACATTTATGACCACTTTGGCCATCTTCATGAACGACCTTCCAAGAATCACCGGGATCTTACCATCCTCTTTAAGCATAATCAACCAGGAATTCAAGGCTTTCAATACGAATCACCACGCCTCCACCACACCATAGGGTTTCTTTGATGATCCGTCCGCCATGATCAAGGAAATTTTTGTTGGCTTTAGTGTCGGACCATCAATCTTCTTCAGCATAGATAGGGGCATCAAATTGATACTTGACCCTAAATCAAGTAAAGTTTTCCCTATCTTCACACTCCCAATGGCGCAAGGAATTATAAAACTTTCTGGATCCTTCATTTTTGGAGGGTGTTTTCTCTTCAAAGGGCCACTACAACCTTCTGTTCCTCAATAGCTTTCTCTTTAAAATCTATCTTTTCTCCAAGATATTGCTTTATACGCCTAGCATAGACAAAAATTTGTTGAAGTACTTCGGTCAAAGGCATAGTAATCTCCATTTGATTGAAGATTTCTCTAAAGGGCTCACACTTACTCTCTTTTCTCTCTTCTCCTCTAGGGTAAGGAAGATCACTCTCATCTTTATCAATTTTCACTTCTTTTTCTATTTTTTTCTCTTTTTCTTCTCTACCCTCTCCCTCACATATTTCTTCTTTTTCCAATCTTTTTCCTAACTCAAAAATTTCTTTTTCCACTCTTTCCTCAACCATGCTCACAACAACCTTACAATCTTCTCTAGGGTTAACTTCAGTATTAGGCCCAAATTGATTTTTCTCTGTGACCTCCATCCTTTTGGATAACTGCCCAATTTGCGTCTCCAAATTCTTGAAGTTAGCCTCATAGCTCTTGCAATTGGAATCATACACCTTCAAAAATTTGTCGAACTTCTCGTCAAAATTGTTCATTTTTTCAGTCAAAAGTGAATCTTGTTGCCATAGTGGTGGTTGTTATGGCCTGTTAAATTGGCCTCTAGTTTTTCCAGTTTGATTATTCTGACTTTGCCCAATGCTTGGGTGATTCTTCCAACCTTGGCTGTAATTACCTTGATTGAAATTACCTTAACGGTATTGAAATCAGTTGCCCATGTAATTTGCTTCTTCTTCTTTGGCCTCCTCTGGAAAAGCACATTGACCATTGATATGGTCTCCACCACAACGATCACAGAGTTGTTGTTGTACCTGCGAAACATTCTTTAACTCGTTAGGCACTTGAGTAATAGTCCTTGTCAGATTCTCCAATTGTTGAGTTAAAAACTTGTTTTGTGCAAACAAGGCATCTTCAGTGGGCAATTGAAGAACTCCTCTTTTTTGAAGTGGCACGCCCCTTTCATTATGAGGTTCATTCTCATTAGCCGTCATGCTTTCAATCAACTCATAGGCCTCTTTAGCAGTCTTTCTCTTGATATTACCTCCAGCTGAGGCATTTAACATAAGCTTGGACTGTGTGCCAAGACCTCCAAGGAACGTGAGAACCACAGTTGTTTCATCAAAACCATGCACAGGCATATTCCTCAACAAGCTTTTAAATCTGTCCCACACCTGACCTAGGGTTTCCTCCATGCCCTGCCTAAAAGAAGAAATTTCCAATTTACCTTTGTTGATCTTAGACTGCGGGAAATATTTGTTCAAGAATTTTGACACCACAACCTCCCAGGTTGTCAAGCTTTCTTCTAGAAAAGAATTCAGTCACAATTTAGCATTGCCTCCCAAAGAGAAAGAAAACAAGCTAAGTTTGATTGTTTCATCCGGAACTCCGTTGATCTTCACCGTGTTGCAGATCTCATTGAACGTGGTGAGATGATCATATGGACTTTCGTGTGATAGTCCATTAAACTGGTTGCTTTGCACCAAGTGTATCAACGTCGACTTCATCTCCATGTTCAAAGCATTGACCCTCGGCCTTACAATGCTATTAAAGTGTTGAGGGCCAACAATAGTAGTAGCATCTGCCAGAGTGCATCTCCTAGGAGCTTCCTCCTTGGCCATCTCTTTTGTGCTCTGGTTGGATGCTTCTGGTTAGGGTTGCAAAAGTCTCTCAGGAGAGGGGAATAATTCTCTAGATGGTCTTCGAACCTTCCCTCTCAAGCCTTCAAGAAGAGGTTCTATACTTTTCTTGCTTCTAGTACGAATCGTATCCTGCATACACAAGAAACAAAACCCTAAAAAACACTTTTATATAAAAATAAAACAAAAACAAAACAAAAACAAAAATCAAGTCAAATTCAATCAATAATCACACTACTTGAATAGTTAAACCACGGGTCTCCGGCAACGGCGCCAAAAACTTGTTAACACTCTGGCAAGTGTACTAGATCATATCAAGTAATAATAAAACGATAAGTTCGGGTATCGTTTTCCAAAAGACTCTTAGGCCTAAACATTCTTATGATGTTTTGAAATCATAAGACTTGAATAAACGACAATTTAAGTTTTAAATGCACGAAAAATAAACATGCGTGTGAGAATTGATCAATTGACAGTTGAACAATATAGATGAATGGTGTTGTTGGGGTTTACAGGTTCATCCTAATCCACTCTCAAATACCTACTATTCTTACTAAATTTGACTTTGTTATCAATGTTCATGCCACTTTCTAAAATCTCCTACTATCAATATCTTGATAAATAAAGTCTACTTCTAATTACTAGTTACTATGTCTAGTCTCCCTAGCAATTATTCATGCATTACATAATTCGTACAGAAGCTTAAGGCAATTGATCCTCCTATTCCTATGTCTAGGTAATATTGCTATCAAGAGAATTCCCTCATGTCTAGACTTAACTATACGTGTCCATATAGAAAGAATCAAAGATTATGCTATTGAATAATGTCTTAAACAAAGCATGCAAATATAATGGAGAAAAAACTCAAACAATTGATAAACAAACCAGATGAATAAAGTAAGAATTTCAATATATAAGAGAGTTTCAAATAGGATTACATCGTTCCCCAACAACAAAGGAGTTTAGTTCACCATAATCATGGTGAAACTAGATGAATTGAATGGAAAATATGGAAAAGATAACCCTAGAATTGATAGATCGGAGCTTTCGCATCCAAAATCCGTCTCCAAGGCGTGTAGAATGTGTTTCTACATCCTTTCTGTCAAAAGATAGCTTCTCTAATTCGTGCAAATGTATTTATAACTCAGAAAAATATCAGAATTTTAGCCTAGGCTCATAAGTACACCGCCCAGCGGTGGGCGCGACACTTGATCTCACCCCTCAGCGCTACCGCTTCAACGTCCTCCAGAGATTCCACTGAAGAGTCCACCGCCCGACAATGAGTGCGATTATTTTCTCACCCCTTGGCGGTCCCCTTAAGCGCATGACAGAGAATGCATTGAAGGTCACACTGCCCGGCGGTGGCTACAATTCTTATTTTCTTCAATTTTCCACCTTCTTTTGCATCCAAAACTTCTCTTCCTTCACTTTCTTCATCAAACTCCTGATAAATCCTTCAAAAACAAGAAAAAACCAAGCATAAAACCAAGAAAACCCACTCTGACTCTCGTATTCTCTAACTTAAGCAAATTACATGATTTCAAGCTAATTCTAAGTCATAAAAGGTGTGTTTTGATGTTGATTTTAAGTATGAAAATAATGTTTTTTAGACCGTTATCAAGGGGATACCTTGCGGCAGATCTTTGTTGTTTGGATTGCCTATATTTTGGTTAAAGGGTTAGAGAGTGTTAAGATTGTTGACAACACAATATCTATATCACTCTGGTTTTTGATGATGACAACACATTTTTAATAACACACCTATGTTGTTGTTATGTTACATGTTCTAATGCTGATTGGTTGATATATTGTTGAACATGTTTCTGTGCTTTACTACCATGTGAATGCATACCTATTGAGCTTGTACATGTTACATCATATCTGGTTGCATTACACATGTTTGAAAGGATGAAAACCACATGCACTTTTGTGAACTTATAATTGTGTGACAAAGTTGCAGTAAAGTCGACTCCATTACTAATTGAATCGACTATGCTAAAGTCTTTGTATAGATTTTGAGAAACAGTGCTATGTGAGATTTTGTGAAGGAAAGAATTTCAAAATGCTCTGACATGTCGAGTAAGACATATAGAGAACAATCCTCTCAATGTACTCTCCTTCCTAACTCAATACCAACTATAACAACCCAGAAAGATCACCCATTTTCTGTCACCTTAGAGCAATCCCAACTCTAAAAATACCTTAAGAGTAATCCTAAATCTTAATGAGAACAATCACAACTCTCTCCCCTTGGCACAATAGCAAAGGAACTCAATCTACAAATTGAAAAAGATAAACTCGATCTTCACAGCAAGCACTCCAATAGTGCAGATATGATCAACAACCTTTAAGCACACTTCTTGATAGAATCTTGATGTATAAATCCAAAGTTGATCCTTCATTCTTCAAGATGGTTCTTGGACGCTCCTGTAATCAAAACTCAATCAAAATGTTAGTTATGAAATTTAATGTTCAAATATTAGTTTGAAACAGCGCAAGACAACTGTTTATAGCATTTTCAAAATCTTGACGAATTTTAACTAATTATATGGTGCATGCAATCGATTAAACACTTCTTAACAGCAAAAAATAATGAAATATGATCGTTATAACAATATTGGCTTGAAAAAAATTGAATTCATCATATGAAAATGACTTAACTGATTATACAACTTATGTAATCGATTATGTCCAACACTTAAGAAAAATTTCAATTTCAACCTTCTTTTAAATCAGATTTTCACTCTTTTGAAAACATGTATTGGCTAACCTTCTTACTTAATCAATTATACACATTGTATACTAGATTATGTTATAACAATTTGACTCTAATAAAGCATACAATAAATCTGAAACAATTAACAAATTACGTCAATTGCTTAACAGATTAAATCATACCAGAAATACATTTTCAATCTGTTTAAACATGTAAACCTTTTTCCAACCATTAATACATGTACCAAGCACACGCATCAATAGTATCAAACATTTGTTATGTCATTTTGTGCAAGATAACAATAGAATAAATCCTTAATGTCCTTCAACAAAAATGTCCATTATACAATGTTCATCATCGTGTACATCATCAAAAACAAGATATTCAAAGAATCATTCTTAAACAATGAATATGCATAACATATATTTCAAACACATGCAAATATATAAACAACAGTTTTGCTTAATGTGTGCAAGAAACTATAAAAACATTTATGTTGTCATCATCAAAAACACATATGGAATATATGGGTTTAGCTTTCACATAGCCCCCCTTATCAAAAAATTTTTATGTTAGAGGATTAGAATTCCTATTGTTATTACTACTATGTATGAGGTGGTTTTTTATGGTTGATATAATCAATGTAATTATATCATGTTATTATGATTGCTTTGGTGGTAGCTTACCCCATAAGTGTTTGTTTTTGTGATTTGTTAATGATGTTATTGACAATGATTGTATAAAGTCTTATACGTGAACATATGATGTTACAAATGTTGTTGAGGCATGATAGATTTGAGAGATTACGGAGAACAAACTTTGAATTTTCTTTTAAAGTTATTGTGTTTAAAGTTTGAAACAATGTAATTGGAGTTCTATATTTCCTTGGTTATTTTCATTATTTATGAATCATGTAATTGAAGAAGGATTTTGGAACTATTATATTTTGAAATAAGTATACAAGTTTAGTTATTTAGGTTTTTGAAAAGTACATTTTCGCACCTAGATAAAAGTTTGAAATTTTATCGATTTTTTATAACCATAGTAACCTAAACTTTTGTGCTTCCTATCTTACTCTTCTTGAAATTAACCTTAAGACCAGACACAATTTTAAAACATATAAGCATATTCTTTACGACCATTATATTTTGTATTTCTGCTTTACACACAAATATAGTTGCTCGTGATGTGATTGCAACACCCGAAATATACCAACAAGTATATTGGGTTGTTGTAGTAAACATGTGTTGTTTGCATAAAGATTTGGCATAAATAACAATGTTTTAACTAGTTTAATCTGTTGTAAAACCAACTTAGAATTTGATTTAAGCTATCAAAAGAGTAACTTTTATAATTGAACTGTGTTGAAGCTTAACTTCACATATTTCTCCTCTTTTGTATCAGATCCACCTCTAGATATGAGGCCTTAGATGATAATTCTTGGGATTGCCCTTTATGGTATTCTAGGACCATTCCTGGAACCTAGAGATTAATATGTTGTCTATTTTCCAGTATGAACCACATATGATTCACCCATATTACGATTAAGACTTTATTCCAACTGCACACCCTGAATTTATTCCTAGCATCTAGAAGTATACAAGAAAATTAATTGGACTACAACTTAAGACTAGCTTCGACTCAATCTTAAGCTAGTTAATCAAGACAAGTGATGAGTTCATCCAATAATAAGCATAAATCAATTAACCACTTTAAATAAAAGGAAACATGCATAAATGAAAATTTTCATCGAATACAAGAGAATTTGAATCTGTTACATCATGCTCTAACAAGAGTGAGATTTAGCTCCTCATGGACAAAAAATTAAATACAATCACAGAGGAAGATAAATCTCCTAATCCTCTAAAGATGTGTCTTTGAATTACAGAGGATATATGTGAGAAGACTCATTAGAGTCTCTTTCTAAAATCACCCTAAGAAAGCCTAGACCAAAGTCTTTTTTTCTCTCCCTTTCCATCTCTCTAGAATCTTTCCAAGGTGCTTGTATATTTAGACATTCACAACACGACTCAAGCAGTGGTTCACGGCTCCAACGTTGAGGTTTCCTCCCTTCTTGGGTTTCCTCTATGGCTCAAGCTATGAAGTTCTAACCTAAAGCTGCTTGAAGTTGGTTAATAATGAAGTACTCTCTCATGGCTCAAGCTTTATTTCATGGCTTGAGGAAACCTTCTTGAGTGAGTTTTCTTTGTAGCTTAAGCCCTTAGATGGTATTATAGTCGTGACAAGACAAATTAAATAAAAAGTGTTGAATTTCTTTTATCTCAATCACATATTAACTCCTTGGATTCATATGTTACTACAAAATAAGTGAAATTACGGTAGATATCATAAAACTTATACACAATCAAAACAAGATAAGTGTTAATTAAACAATGAAAAATTACTAATCTCAAGCCTTTATCAAGTATCATATGCAAACTAAAACATGCTCATTGAAATCTTTTTGTACATTCTAGTCCCATCTAACAATCGTTTACTCTTAACCTCTCTAACTACATCAACCAACCTTTGTGCAACTACAAGAAAAAAAAAATTAATGGGTCGTCTTGCCTTGTAAATTGTCTTGTGGAACCCATTAACTAAAACAAAGATAGTTAACGACGATAAACATGTCCTAGTTCATCTAACCCATTTGGGATAAAAATCCAATCTTTCTAACATATAAAAGAGAAATTATGAATTAACTGAATCATACGTTTTCTCGAAATTTGTCTTTACAATAATACAACTTTCTTTTTTCCTCTCACCTCGTCAATCACTTTGTTTACCACCACTACACTGTTGGGAATCCAAGTGTGAGTCTAAGTCCCACATTAGATAGAAATGAGAAAGTATAGCACTATATAAAGATGAAAGATCCATTAACTCATTAACTTAAGGTTTTTGGTAGAGAGTAGTATCAATTTTCATTTTGTTGGCTCAAATCTAATCAGTATTGTATCTCCCCGGTGAACTTCTATTTGATAGACTCAACAATTATTGAGTATTCTTCTATCTCAATGAGTGCATTCTGAATTTAGTCTATGATTTTATGAAGCACTTTTTGCATTCTTTTTGACAAAATTTTGAGTATTATTTTGTACATTCACTATCGACCTATATTGGTCTAGGTCTTACGAATTATAAACCTCATGAATTAAAATAATAATAAAAAAGAATTACATCCTTTTGACCAACTCCCACTGCTATGAAAACAATTTGCAGGTCTTAGTATATCATTTTTATCCCAAAATTGTTTAAAAAATTTAAAATTAACCGGACTCTTGCCGCTTCCATAGTCCCATACAACTGCCCTGGTTTCCTCAGAAAAATCTACTTGTTAATAGGTCATTGTTTTCCCTATTAATTTATGAATAGATGATGAGTCGATATTTTATTGATTTCACTTAGGAGTCACTTCCTTTCTAATATGCAATCAAATTTGTATGGGTCGCGACAGTATCCAATCTAACTTTAAGTCCGCCACATTTCGTAAATTTGTTCTTATATAAGTTCTGACCACTTCCTTTACTTTCGCTCACACCAATCATTGCCAACTTTCACCCGTTGATCCTATTATTCATTATCCTAGAATGGATTAACTTATGAAAAAATTGTGTTTAGGTCGTCCGCCTTCAACCATTTCGACCTGAATTTATGTTTTTCTATCATTTCTATTATGAAATTAACCTTTTTTCAATTCTGCACATAATTGTTTTCTCGGTCTATCATTCAATCCAAACTTTTCATCCCTACCCAGTTTGAAAGAACCGTAATACGCTTCATTTTAAGACATGCATACCAATTCCCATTCTTCTTTACTCTCATTGCCATGAATGGTTTCTTTAGCAGTGCAGCGACTCCCATGCAAAATGGAAGAGGCAAAATCCTTTAAAAAAAAATCTTGTAATAAAAGTCTTTTAGAAAAAACCATTCCATTCTTAGAAAATCTTTTGTTATATAGAACATTTTTATATCGAAATTTTATTACAAATCCTAGTTGAATAGACCTACTATTCTCTGGTTTGAAACATAATATCTAAAAGTTCTCGTTAGAATTCATTATTTTTCCCTTTAAGTATGGCGAGATATATAAAGAGGATCAAAGATGCATGTGATTAGATACTTTTGTGAATAGTAAAAGTGAATTTAGCAAAGTTTTACTCTGCAGTTTGGTCTCCATGGGGAAACGAAATTACTGTTCAATATTGCTTTTAGAGTTGTATCTACCATTCAACCTTAGGTTTCTAAAAACATACATATATATTTTAAAGCAATATAGATATGAATTTTAACATAACATTTTACAGTTCGACAACAAACTCGTTTGTTGGAAGCTTTTGAATTAACCTCTGCATTGAGAGCAGATTGTTTTTTCAAGCTTTTAGAGTTGTATCTCGTAGTTTTGTGTGTACTTGGAAATAAGGATTTTTAATCTTTATGACCATTGACTCGGGACAAAGTTGATGCTCAACGCCTGACCAAACAAGAGTCTTTTACTAAAGAAAAAGGCCCAAAAAAATGAACCACTGGCTCACTCTTTAATTGCCATAACCAAGGCACGAAAACAAACAAAGGTTCATAGTTTTAGAAAAACATGTCGAGAACTCTTGAAGCAGAGTCTGGTTACAGAATCATCTTCATTTGGAGACTCTCTTATCTGCTAATTTTGTTTTCTTCAGTTCATGGCTACCCTTCACGAGATCATATGTTCATATATGCAGTCTGTTCTGAGGAAAAATACCAACCGAACGCACCCTTTGAAGGGAACCTTAACAGTTTTATGTCTTCAGTGGTGAGTTCGTCCTCTGAAGTAATTTACAATAGCTTTGCTATTGGAAATGGAAGCTCAACGCCACAAGAGGGAAACGTATACGGGTTATACCAGTGCAGAGGTGATCTGCACCCAATTGAGTGCTCAAAGTGTGTAGAAAGATCTGTTAACGAAATAGGTTTGGTTTGTCCGTATGCCCTTGGAGGTTCTTTACAACTTGAAGGGTGCCTTATAAGATATGAACATTCTGGTGATTTTCTAGGGAAATTGGACACGAGTCTGAGGTATAAGAAATGCAGCAAAGGTGTGACGAGTGATGTTGAGTTCTTCAGGCGTAGAGATGATGTTCTTGCTGATTTGCAAACTGCTAATGGATTTAGAGTGAGTAGCTCGGGCCTAGTTGAAGGGTTTGCACAATGCTTGGGGGATTTAACTCTATCAGATTGCTCCTCTTGTCTAGCAGATGCTGTTGGAAAACTCAAAACCTTATGTGGATCTGCTGCAGCAGCTCATGTGTTCTTGGGACAATGTTATGCTCGATACTGGGCATCTGGCTATTATCATGAATCAGGTCTATTTCTTCTTTTTCACTTTCACCACTCAAATTAGACCCATTTTCCTATCCTAAAGTAACGTATTACTGCTAATTATTTATTGCTAATCTTACAAACACCATATGTAAAAAATTCAGATTGTTTTCAAATTGATTTGAATTACTTACTTACAGCCTTTGTAGAAAAGTGATCAGAAAATGAAGAGGAAGCCGTCGTTGTGAAATGCTATTTTATGGGTGAATGCATTCGGAACATATGCTTTAATACTTTATTTTGGAAAATGCGCACTTTTTCCAATTCCTCTTTATCCATTTGTTCGAATACCTTTTACTTAGTATCGCATTCCATATTCTTCACTAATCAATTTACCACCATACTCATTTTATTCAAGTGCTATCATGATTTGGCATATATTCCCTCACTCAAGATTAACTTCCATTATGTGCTTAAATAAAAGCATTGCTTTGCATGAATTTCATTTTAAAATTGAAAACCGTAAATTTTTTTGGAAAATGATATTTTAACACGATTTTTTGACACCATTTTGACACTGCACATGTGTCAATATGTGGTTGGACGATTTCAAATTAAAAAAACAAACTTTTGGTTTTTTTCTTCCAAATATACTCCTGCCTCAACTTTTTTAATTTGAAATCGTCCAATCACATTTTGACACGTGTGCAGTGTCAAAATGTGACAAAAAATGATGTTAAAATATCATTTTCCATTTTTTTATCGATCATTTGAATTTTTATCATTTACAAAAGTTCGTTGTTCAGTCGGGTTGGGAAAATTAGTAGAACAAAAGAACAAAACTAAGGAGTGTTGCTTGTTAGATCTGTGCAGAATATTATGGTAATAGTTTCAATTTGGTGTTTTGTTTGCAGATTCCTCCGACGATGATCAAGTGGGAAAATCTGTTGCCATTATTGTGGGAGTGTTTGGAGGTCTTGCAGTTCTGGTTGTACTGCTCTCAATTTGCAAAAAAGCAGCTGGTAAGCATTTTTCTGATATATTAAATTTCTTAAAAATAATGTTTTACGTTTCTTTTGATCCTACGGAAATCACGTAGAATATTCTTTCTAGTAAATTATATTTAAAATTTCGTTTAGAAAGATCCCACTATCAATTATTTGAAAAAGTATTTTACATAACTTTCCCAAAAATAAAAAAACATAGTTTAATTTAGAAATGAAATGTAATTTTTAAAAATAATTTGAAGAAGGAAAATATATTTAATAATTATATGAAATGAATGTGATTGATTAAGGGATGGTGGTGCTCATATTTTATATTTTCCATTACATGCAGGTAAGTAAGAGCTAGGTGGTAATGGAAGGTGTAATGATTAGGAAAGATCCTGAAATGTTTGTTTAAATTAATTGAAAAGCATGGTTCCACATTTTGCATAATTTAATACATTATGTTTTTCCACCAGAGAAAGTGGGTGTTATCTTTTAGTTTATAAAGTAGAACTCTGTTATCCATCAAACTTATAAAGTGATGTCCAACAAAATCGATCATTCTTTTTCATTTTTTAAATCGGTTTTGTAGATTATGCTCAGCACTTCTTTCTAAATTACTTTGCCTTTTTATTGTGTTGACTTGTTTTTGAGTACCTCTAAGAAGGACAATCATAGATTATTACGAGGACTAATCATATGACATACTTTTATATTTATTTAATATATAAGGATAAAATAGTCTTAAAAATATAAAGTTTTATAATTTTTCAAAAAAAAAAACTAAAAAGTAAATAAAAAGTAAAAAATATAGATGTGTTAAATAATATTTTTTTATTATGAAAAATATATGTTATGTGTAACAATCTTCGCAGGATTTTTTTCTTTTTCAATGACGATATGCGCCAAAAGCCCATAATCATATATGCAACAATCACCAGGGAAAATTAGCAGTTACAGAGAATTAAAGGTTTGAAAATTCCTAGATAACAAATATGGGATGAACTTCCCTTCTCACTAAATTAGGAATGATAAAATATGATTTTAGCCCTTTAAAATATATAAAAACTTAGTTTCAGTTTACTAAATTTGTATCTATATATTTATGTCTTATTTTTAAATATGTGACTTTTATTTCTCTAAACTACTTTCTCTAAAATGAACTAAAGTTGCTTAATGGCCAAAAACAACTCTAACAACTACTTTCTTCTACAATATATATGTATATATAAAGCCTTTCAAGAAAAAAAAATGGAGAGACAATGTGCATATAACACCCCAAAAATTTCTCATGCAACAAAAGACTCAATAAAGAATATTTTCACTGTTCAATTCAACGCACTAGAATGAAGGTGCTTGAATCTAATACATGTCAATTGTCCTCACTTAGCATACTAAAGTGTGATTAGAGATCATAAAAACCTTATTCTAAAAATATCTTATTTGAGAGTTGTTTTGTAAAAAAATATCCAATTATTAGTAAGAAGTGATTATTGTTCAAAAATAATACTTTTTTAAGTTAGAAGTAGCTTGTGAATGAATACTCACTAAAGTAAGAAGTAGCTTGTAGAAATTGTAACGGAATGAGATTAGTTAAGAGTAGTTGAGAATTGAAAGAATACTCATGTTGAGTCAAGAATGCCTTAAAAAAGAATAATTGAAACTTAATCAATTGCTTGAAAATTAGACGTCATCTGTCAGACAAACCTGTATAAAAATATTACATATACTCCTCTCACAATTTCTAATTGTTGCTTATTATTATTATCTTTACTAACTTAGAATGAGAGTAGTTACATAACAACTTAAAAAGAATTTTATTACAAGTAAATCAATTATTTACTCAAAGTTATGTCTAATAAACCTCTTTAAACCAAAATCTCTTTAGATTTTGAAAAGTATAAAATCATCGTCTCAATATAAATGAAAAGTTGATAATTCCAAAAAGTGATTAAAATGTTTTGAAACATAATTTAACCCTTACTCTTGCTTTTCTTCTTGTTTTCACACTTGGTTTTTGGTAGAATCATTGTCTGAATATAATTGAACATACAAAAATTGCAAAAAGTGGCTACAATGTTTTGAAACGCAATTCAACTCTCACTCTTGCTTTTCTTCTTGTTTTCACACTTGGTTTTTAGAATAAACAAACATGTCTTGATTCATGTTACACATCAACAAATTTTCTCAAAATTATAACACAAAATCAAAAGTTAACTCAAATAGCATAACGTAAAATGGAACTTACACAAAACTATCACCTCTCAAACTTAAACTCAAAGTGTTCACCAAATATAACCATGTTTGTCTTATATAATACATAACATATTATTCTCCAAAGCTCCTATAAAAAAACTCTCAATGAAAAACCTTGTTACGTCTCCTCATAGTTTTGTTATAGCATCTGCACTAACATTTTCTCCCATATAAAATAAGTCATATATCGTAGGTAAAAGCACAACCATAGACATGGAAGGGTGTGTTATTTGAAATTAACATCAACATAAAAGCATTAAAACTGCAATCTCATTACTCACCCACACATAACTAACATCAAACAACTAATTAGCTAGTTTACCAAAGAAACCACATAAAACCACAATCATTTTATCCATAAGTTCACACTATAATATTATTGTTATTAGACACTTTGACATTTGTACATATATTACCAACATCTGCTCACCACTTACAGACAAAACCCTTTTTCCCCTGCTTTCCAAGAACCTTACAAGCAAAGTTATTGGGTTTATCAAGGAGGAGGTTTTCTCAACCCAAACCTTAAGGCAATGGGTCTTTCACTTTTATATACTGCTCTACCTTCTCATTTCTATCCAATGTAGGAGTTAGACTCACACTTGGATTCCCAACAATCTCCCCCTTAAGGATGAGCCCCTTCCACATGATACACTCCCCCTCCAGCGGAAGCATTCTCAACCAACCACAACCACGAGTCGGCCACCAAGACGAACCATCGGCACTGATATCACTGTTGGGTTTATCAAAGAGGAGGTTCACCGGGAAAATACAAACACCAATTAGATACGAGCCCAACCATATAAAGGATTGACATCACTCTCTACCCAAAACCTTAATACAATAGATTAATGGGTCTTTCACTTTTATATATTGTTGTACTTTCTCTTTTCTATTCAATGTATGGCTTAGACTCACACTTGGATTCCTAAGAATCTCTTCCTACTTCTCTGTAACCTTACAAACATGATACACTTTCTCTACTCATCCCAAAGCCTTAAGAGAAAAAAGACAAAAACAAACTAAGTTTTCCTTTCAATTACTCTCCTAAAGAGCTTCTCCAAAAAAACCACCTCCGGTATATATACCTGGAAAAAATCTTACTTATCTCTCTTATGAAAATAAACATACATACATATACCACTTTTTAATCCTATTCCTATAAAATTCAATTTTTTATTATTTATTTTAAAGAAATCAATTTGTCTTAAAATAAAAAAGTCACACCTACAATTAATAAAAAAAAACACCATATACCGTCTAAACTTTCAACTCCTTTATTTTAGCTAATGTTAATATGTTAAAAGTGTAACAAGTTAATTTATTTCAGTGATCAGCGGAAGAAAGTCAAAACCAAAAACTAGCATTTTCATAAACCACCTTCAATAAATCCAAGAAATCAACTCTACCTTATTTAAAAGAAACAATATAACTTTATCTCAAATTTTACACAATTGTCTAAGAAAGTTCCATTCTGAGAAAAAAAAAAACCACTAATCCATCATTTCCAAAATCTGAAAACTAAATTGTTAATTTGGTCTCTTTCATATGATTTGGCTTTGACACATATAGGTTGAGGTCATAAAAACTCACATGACCAAAAAGCTCTCCATTAAAAGAGTCTATAGGACCAAAATATCCACAAAATTCATGTGGATCAAAATCAACCCATGCACATTTTTTTAGAAAAAGTATTTATTTTGAATATAAGAAAAAATACAATTAACACCTAATATGTCACAACTCTAAGTACTTTTAATTTGTCAAATAATTACATACAAATATTTTCATCATATTAACATAGATTTCGTAAGAGGTTTCAATAAAGTTGTTTGTTTGCTTATATAGAAAAATTACGAAAGAACATAAGACCTTAAAATTCTTGACTGCTTAAGCATATTTAATTTTGCTTAACTATCTTATATATTTTCAAAATATATAAGGTAGTCATTTAATTTTGTTGTGTAAAAATTTTATTTAGATATGAATCAAAACTAAATAAGACATCTTAATTTAAAAGTTTAAACTAATGAATTTAGAAATAATAATTTATGATTTTTTTTATTATATGTTCGGTATATATCTTTTTAATGTATTACATATTTAATTCTATAAATTATTTATTTCTCTTTAATAATTTATATATATATATATATATATATATAATATTTAGTAATTATAAAAATATTTAGTGTATATTTATTGGAATTAGTTCAATATTATTACATTTTGACTAGACTTCATGCTTCTTTTGTTGGGTTAGAGAATTTACCACAATACTATAAATTTATTGTAAAATTGTGTATTTTGCCTACATACTGTTTTATTAAATATTATAAGTTTTTTTTCTCTAAAATATGTATAAAATTTATAAATAGATTATAGTTGTTAACGGTATTAAACTTATATATTATATATTTATTTAATAATATAATAATAAACATGAAATAAAAATATTGATTTAAATATAATAAAATTAATATAAAATTATTTAATAAAATATATAATTTTATATGTATATGTAAATAATATATTAATAATTTGTATTTAATAATATACATTAATAACCATATATAAAATATTTTAAATATAAAATTAATTTTTAAAATACTATAATATATTTAAAACATAATAATTGAGAATATAAGTTAAAACAAATATATATATATATATATATATATATATAGACACGTGTCTGTGAGAGAGAGAAACATAGCGTTCGGTAACGAAAATTAACCAACTTAATATATAAATTTTATATTAATTATACTAAAAGTGTGTGTTTTCTTATGATTAATAGTTAATTTAAAATTTACTATTAAATTTTACATATTATTATATATATAAATTTTACTTTTAACTAGATAAATTAGTATTTCACTTAAAAATCTTTACTTAAAAGCAATCGATACATTTACTTTACAAACTTGTAATAGAAACGAAACTGAAATCTGAGGTTTGAAGCGGAAAGAAAAATAGTCCATAAAACGAAGATCCGCAATTAAAACCCATACATCACATGTTGAAGTACTGTTCTATTACCACCCATTAATCCTATACTTTTGTGTAGTACACATCTCCATTAAAACTTTATAGTGGTTGGCCCATTTATTTAGACTATAAACAATATCCCAAAAAAACTGAAGACCCATTCTACAATATTATTTTTCTACGTAAACTCTCTCATGAACCCAACCAAACACTTACAACTCAATCATATGATTTAAATGAACCCCTCCCTCATTCATAAACCTCACCTTTAAACAACATTTATATATTCACATCTTTTCTTTTTATCTACATAAAATAATAATATTTCATACCATATAGTATCACCTCACAAAATTTTAGAGTATATACCAATGTCCTTCATCATTTTTGCCGCTGCACCACTGGAAGAGAAAATTAGCCCCATATATACATGCACTTTTAAAGTTATTACCCAAGTCTACGCACAAACACAATTCCACACCATACCTAGCCACAGTATATACACTTTTGTCTCACCATACCCAAAAACTCAATAAACCTCATTGCAAAGCCTAGATGATTTTAAAAAATATTAAAATCACTACCATTACCCAAACAAAACAATATGTTAAATTTCATAGGACATGTCAAGATGGAAAGTCCCCTAGTTATGGTTAAGTACTTTCAAGATAATAGAAGTCATTCATGAAGATAGTATCAACCGTGCCTTGTTGATTACTTTTGAAGTTATCATGGAATATGGATTAAAGAGTAGTGTAAGATATCTAGACTTGTATTCGGTCATATAGGGTAGATTTGTTTAAGGCTTGTTAAAGTCTAAGTAGCATAAGATTTTCCTTTTGTTAGACATTCAAACCAAATGGAAAGTGTGTCATGTGTCGTCACTGGTACAAAAACAACATTTTAAGTTTGTTTTCACAATAACAAACTTAATAAACACGCGGTGCCACTTTTGTAAATAAAAATCCATATTTTAAATCTGTTAATTTGGTCACAAACTTAAATTTTGATTTTAAATATGTTAAAATACAAACAGACTTAATTTTTGTATCTCTTAAGGTTTTTACCATACATAAATTAATTTTTTTCAAGTCTTTTCAAATAAAAAAATACTTTAATTTTGAGTTAAATCTAAATCCATGTTTAACCTTATTTTTCTTCACAGAGCACATAACACTTTTTTCTCCACTCTCTCTTTCTCCACTTTCTTCCCTCTCGCACCTCCTCCAGACTTGCTCACGCCCAACAACTTCATCTTCATGCAAGATCTCTCAGCCTCAGTGTCCTATGGTACACATGTCATAGTTGCTGCCTCGCAGATCTTGTCTCCCCTCCCGTGCCATTACTGCTACTATTGCTCTCGTTGCCTCTACTGCCTTTTACGTCGCCTTTGTCGTCACTGCTCGCTTCTCGTGTCATCGTTGCTCGCATCGCGTTGCCGCTCGCATCGTGTCGGTCGTACTCGTGCCGTGTCGTCGCTCGCATCGTGTCACGACTGCTCACGTCGCATCTTCGTTGCTCGCGTTGCCTCAGCTCGCACTGCCGTTGTCGTCACTGTCACCTACCTATTGCGTTGCCATGGATGCCTCGTTTTGTGTTGTCGTCATTGTACAAATGAAAAAAATTGGTCTTGGTTTGTAAGGAT
The DNA here is from genome assembly GCF_000741045.1 of Vigna radiata var. radiata. Taxonomy (NCBI): domain Eukaryota; kingdom Viridiplantae; phylum Streptophyta; class Magnoliopsida; order Fabales; family Fabaceae; genus Vigna; species Vigna radiata. The sequence continues at coordinate 185,854 of NW_014543816.1, read as the reverse complement.
TAAGAATTAGGATCTTTGTTTTGTTTTTAAGGTTTCAAATTTTAATATTAAATGTTATAGTGATTTTTAGGATTAAGAATTTTTAGGTTTCTTTAAGAGTGATTATTAATCACTCCAATTTATTTTCTTTGTATTATGTTATGTAAAGAATGTGATTGAATTTATGGATTCTTGGTGTTGTGAAGAAGAACTAAATTGAGGGAATGATGGCTTGTATTATGTTCCAATTTCATCTTTATTGTGTATAGGAACTTATATAAGAAAGATGAAATTTTTTGGGGTTAATTAAGGTGTCAATGGAATATATGATTGGATTTTCAATTTTGGGTGGAAATTTTAAGTTTGTTGGATAGCAAGAGACTTAAATTTTAAGTTTGTCGGTTAATAACAGACTTAAAATTTAAGTCTGCTGAACTAATTTTGTCGTAAAACAGACTTAAAAAGCCAAAAATAACAAACATAAAAAGCCTATTTTGTACTAGTGCATGCTTCAATTGAAGAAGATTTGCTTTTTAGAATGGTCAAATGGCATCGTAGGAGTGGAGAGGATTTCTTTTTGGTAGTGGCCACATGTCCCTCCACTGTTGGAGATGATTTACTTTTAGTAGTGGCCACACACACTCTAGGAATGGAGAGGATTGTGTTTTGTGAGTGGTCACATGGCCTCATTTTTTGCCAATGAAAGCAAAGGTAGTAGATCATGCTTTTAAGGTTAGAAGGAGACACCCTTGGCCTATAAATAGAGGTGTGCCCTTGTATTTCATCTAGGATTAATTTAATGTTATGCCTCCAAATTATGGCCATACACTTACAAGATCAAGACTAGAGCAACTCTAGAGGCCCCTCTAGTCATCTATCTCATGGAGTTGGCCTAACCTCTCATTCAACCACCAAAATAAGCACCATCTTCACCATATCACCCTTTCTCACCCCATTTTTGCTACCATATACACCATAAGGATCATCTCCTTGCATCCTTCTAAGCTTTGGACCAACCTAGCTCAAGGAGGTTGTTATCATTTGGTATCAAGAGCTTTGGTTCTTCAAAAGCTAAGTTTTCTTGGTCCCTATCTTTTATTGTGTTTCCTATGGTGTTATGTTATATCCTTGCTTGTCTTGCTTCGTTGTCCATTTCATATTTCATGTTCATGTTCACCATGTCTCTCATTTTGTTATTCTTGGAGCCATTTAGCCTTTTGGCTGAGTTTTTCATGTTCTTGTGTTCTTGTGTGCTTTTTTATGTTTTTGAGTCTTTCTCCGTTGTTTTGTTCGGTCATAACATGTTTATTTGAGTCATTTTAAGTTTTAAATCATTCCATGTTTTCTAGAGTCATGTTTAGTTCTTTTGATGTCTTTACTTCCTAGTTGAAACTTTGGAAATCATAAAAAATATATGCTAAAGTGATTTCCAAAAACTTAACCATATTTGTACCTTTGAGTGCTTTTATTTTATATATTTTAGCTCATACTTGTTGTTAAATCATGAACAAGTTCAAAGAGTTAGGTTTCCATTATGTCATTTTCTGTGTTTCATACTATACTTGATTGTAGTAGGTTTTCTTCATTTTGGTGCTATAAGCTTGTATGATCTTCAAACTCCTTATAACATTCCAGATTTGGGGTCCCATTTGGTGTGTTTGTGCTAAAAATTTCATGAAAAAGAAAAGACCAAAGGTACAAAATAAAAAGTAGACAAAAAGTACAAAAAGCAAAAGCAAAAAGTAAAAGTAAAAGCATATGCATGTACCATCTTTAACCAACTTTGTTTAAGCACATTGATGTCGTTCCAACAGCCGTGATGTTCTAAAAAGGTTGTCTTTGTAACACCCCAATTTCTGGGATGTCACGGGTTATTAAAAATCGGTAAAATTCAAAATTTATCATAACGCAAAAATGTACTTAAAGAAAACCTTATCCAATTACATTATTTCGAGTAACAAAATAACCAAGGAAATACTCCAACTATATTGTCTTAACTTCTAAAACAAAATAACTTTGAATGAATCCCAAGGTTATTCCTCATCCTTTTTCGAGTCAATCACGCCTCTAGAACATTTGTAACATTATCTGCTCACGTATAACGCATTATACGATCATCACCGATAATTTCATTCACAAACACGCAAACACAAACATGTATGTGGTAAGCTACCGATAAAACAATCATAACAATAAGAAACATACATACTGATTATATCAACCATAATCAAATACACAATAAGATACATACCTTCTGAATATACCAACCATAATCAAACACACAACAAGATACATATCTTTTGATTATATCAACCATAATCAAACACCTCATACATAGTAGTAATAACAATAGAATTACCAATCCTCTAACATAAACAATTCAATCATACTAAATTACTCAATCCTCGATCCCCATTCCTTGAACTTAGATCATCGATCTTTGATCTCTAACCCTTGATGTGATCAATAACATCTCACACATAGACCCCTAGTTTATCCACTCATTAGCACCATTATCAACATAACATAACCTGGAGCATCTCAAGTATCATGATCATCATCGTAGATACACCACCATCATGACTATCCTAGTCATGAACAACACCATGAGCATTATCGTACCACAATACCATAGTGCAAAGAGTTCATTTCACTCTTGTATCCTACCTCACCAACTATAACCGCTCCTACGATCCACCTGTAGCTTCCCCTACATATCATCTCCTTCCAATGCACACAAGGCAAAAGGAAGCACTTATCCGTAGATAGAACCAAGATTTACGAGGTACAACAAGTAGACTTATCCTCCACTTTCATGCTCATCAATCACATACTTAGGTACATCCCAACACTCACTCATGCTCCACTTTCAACCACAAGTCAAACTAAGCCTAAACATAACCACTAACCTCAATCTCTGATTATCATCATGTTCCACAACTCCTCAGGCTTGGTTCATGTCCATTCTTCATTAAATTGGCCATTTTCACCAAAATGCATTGTAATAATCGATTATCACTTAAGATAATTTATTTGTTACTACCCAAACCACCCATGAGTAAAATCAAAGCAACACACCCCAAGAACCACACCTACACCGGTAGAGAACTCTACCCCTCATGCATGAGTTACACCACCAAAAACCCCAATGTTTAAACCAAATAACGTGATCAAGGAAATACACAACATCTACAATGACAACCATAGAGATTTAGATCTCCTTACAACATTATCATAAATTGATCAATGCACTCAGAATAATACCAAAATAAACACCTAATCACCAATATAACATTTATATCACAGTAGTTAAGTCCTTATAACAATTCCATCAATCCAAACAACATCAATTCATAATAAGATTATAACAACCAATGTGATAAGACACCTACATTCCCTTAAACAAAATCATGTTCAACCCATTACCTCTACATCATCTGCCAATTTAAGGCAACTCGTGCCTTTCCAACCATCATTATAAATGTATGTCAACTTTCATACTTCACTGTATCATTCCTGTTTATCAAAAAAAGATGATTCTAGTGGTCCTCCACCATAGCTTTGGACATGTCTCCCATGTTCCCAACTATTCACCCCAACACTAAACTCAACACGAGTCAGAACCCTTCGGGCGAGACCTTCATCCCTTTCTACCCGCTCGCAAGAGAAAAGAACAGCACTCGAATCCCAGTCCCTTCCACCACCCCTCCAGGACGAAGAGACCTGTCTCTTCCACCGCCACTTAAAGACGAAGAGATCCACCTTTCTATCCTCCCGCAAGAGGAAAGGTGACTACCTTTCTACCCCCTTGAAAGAGGAGAGAGCAACACTCGAATCTCTGTCCCTTCCATTGCCCGTCATCGACGAAGAGATTCATCTCTTCCACCACCCTCATGGACAAAGAGACTCATGTCTTCCACCGCCTTTTAAAGATGAAAAGATCTATTTTTCTACCTCCTCGAAAGAGGAAAGGTGACTACCTTTCTACCCCCTCACAAGAGGAAAGGTGACTACCTTTCTACCCCATCAAAAAAGGAAAGAGCAGCATTCGAATCCATGTCCCTTCCACCGCGCATCATGGACAAAGAGACTCATCTCTTCCACCGCTCTCATGGACGAAGAGATCCATCTCTTCCACTGCCTTTTAAAGACAAAGAGATCCACCTTTCTACCTCCTCGAAAAAGGAAAGGTCACTACCTTTCTAACTCCTCACAAGAGTAAAAGTGACAACCTTTCTACCCCCTCGAAAGAGAAAAGGTACAACCCAAATTAACTAAGTATAGCCAGAAAGCCATACTTAAAACATACCTATCATCACACCACTTGGTTGGTTCAACACCATGACTCTCTCACTAGGCTAACCAATGATCACAGAAAACCATTACCGCTCTTCTCGTAACCCATCCTCTTCCCCTACCTCACACAGGTGAAAAAAAGACCCTAACTTTAAAGGTATCACCACCACCACACTAATCACTTCCTACTTTTTGAACAACATCACGCAGGAAGGGATAATTAATTATCAATACAGATAATCGATTATTCCCGAAACCACACTCAAAATCAACGTGTAGATAATCAATTATAATTAATTATCATCCCAGATAATCGATTATTCCCGAAACCACACTTAAAATCAACGTGTAGATAATCAATTATAACTAATGATAATCGATTACTACTGAATCAAAACACATCCTAGACATAATTCAAGCATTCAAAATTGCATACATCAACCCTAAATCACGTGGAAACATATTTATCGCATCATACATGCATTTAAGCATCACATACCCATATAAACATACTGAAACACATATAATACATCACTTGAATCATCTAGATCCAGTCATTAACATGTTATACCCCCAATAATAGGGTGCAAAAGAGTCTCCGATAAAAACACCAAAATAGGGTTTTCGATCAGCCAAACTAACTAAACATCATGCTTACAAATGAGAACCAAGAAGATGATCTCCAAAACAAAGTTGCTAATGCGAGACTATTTTCTCCCAAACTAGACCTCCGATTGATGATTCGAGCAGTCAAAATGAAGAACCATACATCTGGAACCCACTGTCCAAAAATCAGTCCAATCCAATGGTGAACAACTTCACAACGACGAAAACACCGGTGTAGATTTTATGAAATTCTCCAAAACAAAGTTGTTGATGCAAGGTTTTTTTCTCCCAAAACACCCATCTTTTTTCTTCCTTTGTTCTCTTTCTTTGATTTAGAGTTTCTAGGGTTTCTGAAAACAAAATCATCCCTTTCTCTATATCTTAATATTTATGAATCCACCCAACTTTATCTCTAATATTTTGTCACTTATAATATACATTATTATTATCAAGCCATAATATCTAATTATATATAATAATATACATTATTATTATCTAGCCATAATATCTAATTATATATAATAATATCTCCATATATCATTTAAAATATCTACAGTAACTAATAATAAATAATAATATCTTTTTTTAATATCTAAACCCATTGATACGTTGTCGTTGAAGTTATCAAATTAATACTACTTTTAAAGGCAACTTCAGTATTGTCAAGTAGTATTCAAGAAAGTAGATAGGGTTAAAGTAATCCCGAGTCGTCTCCCAATGAATACAAAATTGTTTTTCAATATTTGACTCTTATGAATGTTATGCAATGCTCAAGAATAAAAGTGAGAAACTATGCTAATGAAGTTAATGTTGAAGAAAAAATAGTAAACTTAAAAACAATTACAATGAAATAGGCTAATTTCATTGCTTTTCCAAGATAGATTCATCATCGGTTATCCATAGATTATTATTCAATTGATTATTGTTCAGGTTTCAAATTAACTGAAGTACATTCTCAATTATTTTGAGGGTGATCTTACAAATAATCAAAGTAGATTCTCAATCAAATGCAAGACCTTTCTAGATTATTCACAATGAATTCAACTGATAAAGGATTAAAATACTGTTATTTGCTATATGATTTTGATACTAGAAGCACCCTTTTTGACTTAGAAACTTGCTTGAATTCATATGTTTTCAGTAAATTGTGTGAATAAGAGAGTTGAGGTTGATTTTAACTGGTTTCTAACAAATTCCCCTTATTTTGACAGAAATTGAAGTAAGAATGGAAGAAGAAGTGAAAAGTCATGAAGACGGAGCTCAAAAGGGGTCAAAAAGACACCAAGAAGGGAGAAAACCCAAAGTCCAGGCGAGAACCAGGCGACAAAAACGCGAAACAGCGAGCTGGAAATTACCGCTGGTTGCCCAGACGACGGACGTTCGTAGCCTAGGCGCTGTAAACTGGCACCCAAGCCTTACAGAAGCCTTGATTCACGCTCGGGCGAGCTCCCTGCTACGACGCTTGAGCGTGATTTGACGTGGATCAGACCCTGTTTCTGCTCTAATTTGATTCTTTTGGACCAGGCTGCAATTTGGGACACTTTTGGCATTATTTAAAGGACCCTGGGGCTCTAGGTTTTGTATCCCTGGCAGAAGCAAGCATATCAATACACTCCAAGCCAAATTCTTAGTCTTTTCATTATTTCTTCCATAGTACATTCTCAATTGATAGCAAAAACTTATTTAATCATATGAAAGTTCTTAAATTCAATCAAAGTAGATTCTTAATCAAACCTAACAAATATATTAATTCAACTTAACCTTAGAATCCATAATGAAATTACAGTGGAATAGCCCTAGAAGCTTAGCACTTCATGAATGGAGTGAAGCACGTGATGAAATAAAAGTTAGAGGAGTGGTGGATGATGGCTTCCATTGGAGGAGTCTGAGAATGAATGAAGTATGATTTCTGCCTCCCTTGGGTCTCTTTATATAGGGCTTTATTAGGCTTGGACTTTGAATATTCTGTTGATAACATCTTTTATCTTATATCTAATATCTTCCAAATATTCAACAGATTTAATCAGTTTTTGAGAATATTTGATAATATCTTTCCTAGATTCAAAAACATTTGGAAAATATTTTTTTTTATATTTATTGATATAGTTAAATAAGATAATTATTTAACTATATTAAATAAAATATCTTAAGATATATTTTATCCAAATTATGTTTTAAAATATCTAACATATTTAAACTTGCCCAAAATTACATTTCAACCCTTTTTATTTTATTTAAATTGAACAAAAGTCCAAAATTTTTCTCTAATTGCACTTTAGTCATCTTTTTCTTTTCAAAATTGCATAGGAGCCGTGAGTTGACCCGACTGGACCAGCTTTGACCATCCAATTTCATACTTTAAATGAATAAAATTCTAACTTTAGCTGCACAAATAAACATTTGAACACCCAAAATAATTTATGCAACTAAGAATAACATTTTAAGCATCTTTAATTTCCAAACCCAATAAATCCAATCGTCATAAATTCATATTAAATCAATCATTTAAGCATAAGAATCTCATCAAAAATTTGAATTTTAAAACATAAATGTGGGCATAAATATGCATTCATCACCCATCAAAATTATATCTCCTATTTTCTTTCAACTACTTTATTTTTAAAACCCTTATTTTCCCGGATCTTACAATCACCCTTCCTCAAAAGAATTTTTGTCCCGAGGATTGCAGTAAACCGAAAACATAGATAATGCTAAACTTCATAAACTCCTCCAAAATTACATAAACTTTTAAGCACATAATTTTCATAATACAATAACAACAATAATTCCCGAAACATATCAAAAAAACATCACAACAAACTGCTTAATGTATTTTACATCATAAAAAACAAAACCACAATCTATGCACAACTATAAATAGCAAGAAAGCTCTACGTATATTTTTATCATTCAAACCATAAGCTACAAAGGTCGCCACAAAACTAAATCAATTCTAGAACAATTCGCATATAGATCACCAAACCATAAATATGCCCACTTAATGGCCACCTATAATTAATAAAAAAATTCATCGACATGACATCATGTACAAGTTTTAGCACCTAATTACAAATAGATCATGCTTACATTATTGATCCAAATAATTTTTCAAATAACCATTTGTAATCCAAGGCACATTATCATGATCCAACTTTATTTAAACAATCTTTGACTTAAACATTGTAAAATCAAAGCCTACACTCATACACTTGAATTTGTTGCAATCATATCCAGTCACAGCTCTCTCCCATAAAGTTGTCTAATTTCTATTTAGTCTCAAACTCACTCTAAACTAGTATATCCATGTTACTCAGTGAAATACACAATCAAATAGTCTAGACAACTTTTAAATAGGTCAAATAACATCACATAAATTCATGTAATGAGCTCCTAACAACCCATGCATTATAAAATAGCCACAAAAGTATATTAGCACACCATATGAATCTGAAACTCGCTTCCATACCCATATTCACTCATCTAGTAGCATAAAGCACCCAAACATCTAATTTCATATAAAAACCACACAACAACAAAAAATTAATCTAAACTGATACATGAAATCGCACTTAAGCAAACACACATCAGCATGTATCCAAACATACCATATTCAAACCCTTCCATTCTTTGGTGAGAATACTAGTGCATTATCATACCTAGCATGGGAGAAAAGAATAGAAGAACTGCATCCATTCTTGTATTGAAGGAAGATGAGAATGAAGAGGAACCAGATGAAATTATAATGAATCAGCAAATCTAATTCTTTTTCGTAAAAAGATTTAAAAATTTCTTGAAGAAGAAGAACAAGGAAACAACGTTTTCATGAAAAAGGGTATAAAAATTATTCTAAATAAGCTAAAAGTGGTTTATGTTAGAGAATACTTGAACAAGTTCAACTAAGAGTGATTGAGAGTCGAAAGAATACTCATGTTAAGGCAATAGGTTCTTTGGGTTAAGTTAGGAGTGGCTTGTTGAAAGAATACTTAGTTGAATTAGAAGTAATTAATTTCTTAAAAAGAGTACCTGTACAACACATTATGAGCCTACATAATGAAACTTGATTGAATAATTAGATGTAGTTTGTGTGACAAGACAACATAGTATAAAAATAATGAGTATCTTTTTGTTTTTCTTAATCTTTTATATTGAGTGTTAACAAACTAAAAAAAGAAATGAACAATTTAAAATTAATTTGAAAAAACATTTTCCATAGTGTTTATATTTATCTTTTTATCGTCTTATAGAATTTGTACAAATGATATAATAAAAAATCATAAAACACAATTCAACATTTCCTTCCTCCGTTACTTTAAATTTTTCACACATTAGTTATTTTAATCTTAAAAAATAAATATATAAAATTAAATTTATATATATTATTGTTTTTTGAGGACTAAGTCTCAATCAATTTCTTACTGTTTTACCACTAAAGCACTCCAATGTGAGTTCTTCTCTATAGGACTAAAAAACACTAGTTTTTCAATCTTAACTATGGTGTTTTCACACCTCAATATCGATGCAAAGAACTAACTTAATACAGATTATTAATTCTATGCACCAATTTAACCCACACACTCAATGAACTCAATTGTTTTCTTATGTGGATTTTCGTAAGAATTTCGTGCATAACAAGTCAATATTTTTGTTTGTTTTGGAATTTTGGTGAATATGTAGATGGAATGTAAAAACAATGGATGGTTGTTGAACTCAAAAGGTGGATGTGGTCATCGATTGAAATATAGTGAAACAGTAAGAACACCAAAGTAAAGTAACTTGTAGAAAAAATAAATTACCAAAAAAAAAAAAGTAAAGAAACTTGTAATAAAAATTAAAGAAAGCAGTAACCCCAATTGAAACAATCAACATTGGATTAGCCATTTTTTTTCTATTCGTGATGTTTAAGAGTGTATGGATTGTTCCATAATTTGCCACCCTTGTAAATTAGTAAATAAACCTATTTATATTTCCTAGCCCTTCCCCGAATGGTTACAATATTTGAAATCTCAGTCCGCGAAAAACTTCCTGTTACCCTTGACTAGATGAGTATTCAAACCACTCCCAGTACTAGACAACCTTGCCTAGTTCGACAAGTATTTTAATTCTCTTCAAAATTGCAATCAACGATTGCTTACAAGTCATTCAAACTATTAGTCTCGCAGAGAGGATGTAATTATATAACAATGCAGTCTAAACACTTGCAGGTGTTTCTCTCTTTTCTCTTTCTCTCTTTCTAATCAATAAGTAATATTGCAATGAAGCTCGAGAGTATTGTCTTTCTTCTTTTCTCTTGTTCTCTTTTTCTGCTCAGAGGTTTTCTTTTTCTTGAGCTCTTTCCGTGTTTTTCTTTTGAACGCTTCTTAAAGGATGAATACTTAGTTGTATACTATCCTCTTAATTCTTCATTTGAATGATCTTTTATTTAAAGGCTTTTTGGATAAGTGTCCGTTAGACTAAGCTTTTGACCTTGATTCTTGTGTCTTATTTTTCTTCGTGTACAACAGTCGTTGGTTAAAAGTCAACTTGTCAGAGCATGCATGCTTTTTCAGTACTTTTCTTGAAGTAGGTTGTACTTTCTTTTAGACATCGCTTCAAGTGAGGAACATTCTATGAATATCCCTTTTGTCTCTAATGTCTACTTCTAATTTTTGAATTTAAAGTTTGTGGATGGGTGTAGAGTAGCTCATCTACAAAGAATATATAGTATATTGTGCATGCAACAAATATGTCTTTTCTCTTATTACTTTTGTTGTTTTTGAACTTGAGCATTTAATGTCATTTAATGATATCTCATAACAACAAAGTGTTTTTTGATTTCTTACCGTTAATATAGCGTTTAACAATTACGCGTGTATTCCAAAGATACCAAGTGTTGAGCAAAGATTTCATCGTTAGACGAAGTAATAGTTTAGCTCATGGTAGCGTTTAAGAGTAAACACTTCTTATGAGTTTGCCTTTTTTATAGACAACGTTTAGCATTGTTTGTGTTTTCTTTGCTGTTTTGCATTTTATTCTTTTAGATTGTTTTTTGTCAATGACATCGTCTTGACATTGTTTCATTTTCCCAAGACTTAAACTGAATACTTTTTGGGTATAATAAGTTTTACGCGTTTACCTTTAACTCTCTTAGACGCTTTTGACTTAATAGTCTTTTGACTTAGTTGTTTTTCTGTTTCCTAAAGTCCTAAGTGTTTTCCTAAGGGTTCTCTATGTTGGGAATTTTGGTTCTAAGTCTTATGTTTCTTCCTATGCCGTTTTCAAATTATTATTCCATTTAATGTTATTTGGTTAAACTTCAAAACATGAGAACGTTTAGACGCATAGACGATTTTGTCTTAACAGTATTTATAGGAAGGAACAATATTTTATTGATTAGGTTACACTTGTATTTGATCTTTGTTTCCAAATGCCACGATTTACCCATTTCAAAACCTCACCCATACATTGTTCACGTAAAAAAAACGCAACATGGACATGCACAACAGGAAGGATTTCTCCATCAAGTCAAACATTACTATACCACCATGTTTAGATATTGCACCATGTTCTCATTCGTTCACCGCACTTATATGTTCACGACACTTATAACACATTTTACTTCAACAACCATCCACTAATATCCACCAACACACTTGGAAACTCTAATCTAATGCTAGCCTCACAACATGTTAAAACATATATTACTTATGCTAACACATACCAACCAAGAATTCAGAGATGAATACATACCATACAAAAATAATGTCAGAGTACTAAAACAATAAGGAGAGTGCATCAAAACATCTAAGGATCATGCATGAAAAAAATAAAAAAAAATTAAAGAGAGTGCTTTTTCGTAGGGTTCGAACCCATGGCCACAAACCACAAACATATGCACATACGTAACAACCGCTACGCAGTTCCCTTTCACTGTCATATACATATACAAATACATGTATATAAAACACTTATTCCATGCACCACATCAAAACAACATAATACAATTATAATTAAATTTATCTATCAAACTGACACTTTTAACACACAAACACCTTACCATAATATTTTATTTTATTACTAAAATAATAAATGTTTAAATCTATTTTATTTTCTTCGGGTCTTACATGATTTGTACTCGTTCGTAATCTTGGATAAGATTAGTGGAACCTCTCAAGTGTTCTTGAGGAAGACTGAACGTAACTTAAGATTGAGTGAACTAGTATAAAATACTTATGTTATTATTTTTCCTGTTTAAAACATTTTTCCTAAACTCTTTATTTAGAACACACGTCCAACAACTATTACAAATCATCTAACCCCTACTATAGATATTTAACGTTGATTTACAAAAAGTCTTAATACACTATTTAACCCCCCACCCCACCCCTTTCTAGTGTTTCCCTGTGATTTCAAATATTAGATGTATTCATTTTTTTAGGTTAGAAAGTGTTATATGATATGTAAATAGAAGAAAATATAGTCATTATTTTATTTCTTTTATATGTCATCTTTATTGTTCTGGACTATAGTATGAATTTTATGCAAGTTTGTATGTGGTAGGTAACATACACAAACTTGCTAATAAAAACAACGAGCTTTTTTATAATGATTAATGCTTGAACCGGCATAGAAAGTGACATTTTTTATACCGTTGAGGGTTTAATCAGTATAAAAGTGAAGCTTATTATACTGGTTAACAGTTAAACCATGATAGAATGTCAAAATTTTATATTGATTCCAAAACCAATACTTTTTATATTGGACTGATGTAAAAAATTTGGATTAAAATTGGATTTTTTATATTGATTCCAAAACCAATACTTTTTATACTCCTTGATTCTATACCATTTTAAATTTAATATAAAAAATATATTTTTAACCGGTAGAAAAAGACTTTTTAAAATAATATTTGTCTCTCTCTATATATATATATATATTTCATTCATGTTTCCCTTTTATTAATGTTTGACAAATGACAACTAAGTGTTTCTAAAAAGTTACATATTCATCTTATAACATTCTTCTCATAAAAAAAGCATTTTGTAAAATTGTTTTTTGCTCACGTTGTTTTTGTAAAATACAATCATCTCTCGTTTATAACCAGTGAAGCTTGTTGGAATGCATGAAACAACTTTTAGATAACCTTAGAAGGTATTTTTATCTTTCACGTTTCATTCCTTGACCTTCACAAAGTTGGTCGACAAACATAAAGTTTGACACTCAAATATAATTTATCTTATTAATGTTTTAACTCTCAATCTCTCAAACTTATTTGTCGATGCACACAACAATTATATATTATAAAATTATTTTATAATCAGCGTGAAATCTTGAATATATTTTATCATAGTTATTCAAAATTATTTCTTCAAAATTTTACCTATCAATGTAACTTGGAGAAAAACAACTCTTCCCAAATAAAAGGATCGGAAACTTGCAAAGGTTAGGTGTCACAGTCATCCTGATTAAAAAGTTTCTAAAGATGAAAAATAATGGGACAGGCTTCAATAATTTCATTTTTTTCTTCTTCAATATTTCGTGAATGAATGGTGGCAGCCCTAACATCAATGTCTTAATTATTTTGTTGTAATTCAGTCACGGGCACAAGTAGCTCTACTGTTCACGATAGAGACAAGCAATAACAAATCCAAAGTTCACATGACACTAGTAAACATATCGATGCAGCAGTAGGTCCAAATTGGCATCGTCATCATAAGGACATTGTTCTAGTGTTTGACAGGTCTCACTTTCGACAGATTAAAAATTCTTAATTTTGTTTTGCTCATAAAAGGATGTTTGATTATTTAATTATCCAAAACTGACACTGTAGTAGATTCACGTATAAAGATTGCATTATGTTGGCACTCCTCTCCTAAGTGGGTATTTAACAGCATTCCAACAATACAGGCTTTAAATATATTCGCATGCACGATCAATTATTAAGAAACTATTACTTTGGATTTTACTTCATTTTTATTTTAAGAGATAATTATACGAGGGTTATTATATTGTTTTGAAAATATTATATTCACAATCAGACTAGAAAAACATTTCTTATGTTACATGTTTTCGTTCATATACAGTTATCTCGTGCAATGCATAGGTGAATTTAATGTTTTTATCTTTTTCATGGAAAATGACACATTAAATAAGTAGTATTTGATTTTATATGACAATGATAGCATTTCATTTAGTATAAATTACTAAAATATTATATATTCTAATAATGCATATGAGATAGATCGAAAGTATATAAAATATTAATATAATTATTCAAAGTAATAATTGTTTTAACATATTATATGTAAGGTAAAAAAAACTAAATATAATTTTCAAAAAATAAGAAATTGTGATAAAAAAAATTAGTTAAAAGAAATAAATGCTGACTCAGCAACGTCGTTGGCCTCCACTAAAATCATGTTTGTATTTAACTTAACATTTGTTCACATCAATAGTAATCATCCATATATAATCATTGCAAAAAATAAACAACATAAAAAAAATAAAAATGGTAAGCTAGTGTTTAAAAGAAAGCATCATAAATCATTTAAAACATATGACATATTATTTCAACATTTATGAATACCATAACTTTTACCAATAATCATATAAATAACTCTAGACTTAACTCTTCGCATACATGCTTTGATGTAGGGTTTTTCATTGTATGTATGCATTCGTAGTTGTATTTATGCTTTGCAGAGTCAAACACAGAGGTTATCACTCTATTATTCACGAGGTAAATTTTTCACGCCTAAGACCAAAAGTCTAAAGTAAAGCCTTCTATCATTTTCTCTCCCACTTCATTCATCGTTATATGAGTTGAATGACTTGTAGTATATAGGATATCTCCTTTTTGAACTCTCATATGTCAAACATAACAATTCACCAAGACTTAGAATTTCTCCTTGAAATTTTCTCAATAATCAAACAACACATCAACATATCATAATTGTCATATATATATATATATATATATATATATATATATATATATATATATATATATATATATATATATAATCATTATACTCACCAGCAACATCAAGAATGATAAAGATCAATACCAAACAACTAAAGAAATTAACAAAAAGCATGGAATATAAATTGGCTTAGCGGTAAGAATGGTGTTCAACGCCATTCTTCTCACAAGATGGTTTACTCAACGAGACCATTTGGTCACTTAGCGAGTTCGACTTGAAAGGTTCAAGACCTATAGTAGAGAGTGATGCTTAATAGTATTTTGTCACTGCTTAACACCAAACCATTCGCAAAAATGATCGCACAACAAGAAAAAGTGGTGCTCAACGGTCAGAAGCTAAAATGCTTTCAGACCTGAAATGTCAAGCTAGCGCTCAATGTCACATCATTCTTGCTCAACACCATATCAGAAATTTTCCACTTTAATTTTGTGATTTGGAAAATCAAGGACTTGTTCAAATAATCAAATTGGTATTATTGATTCAATGGTCAGTTCAAAACAAGTTCTTAATGTCAGAATGAACATCAACTAGATCAAATGGTCAATTCCTCAGTTTCCTAAATCGCTATAGTCCAAGCACAACCAACACTCAATTCAAGCAATCAAACATACCATATAATTCAGTACAAAAAGAAAATCAAATTCAACAAACCAAATTCAACCAATAATATCTAACTCACGCAGAATAAAACATTTAGCTTTCCTTATTTGATAGATGACAAAAACTCAAGATGGTCCTAAGACAACTCCACATGCATATGACATTTTATCTACTCCTACGAACAACAGAAACATGATCACGACACGTTGGATCCATTAATAAGCAGAAAGTCTTATAAAAGACTCAAATGTCACATACATAGAAAAATGCACAAACTAAGAAAAAAAGTATAAATCAACTTACTCTTTTGTAGAAACTAATTAGTTGAAGTAGAAGATCTCGACTCAAGAATCACTCAAGTAATCTCTCATCTTCAGTAAATAAATATAGAAAATATAGAAAAAGAGTAAAGAGCTCTAAAAATAGAAATATAGAAAAATGATATAATTTTAAATAATGAAACTCGTTTACATAAATTTTATTTATACTTTAAACTTTTATATTAAAATAATCGATTATCATTATTTAAAACTTTCTAAACTCTTACCCTAATTTTATATTAATAAAAGTAATTATTTAATGGAATAAAATTACAGTAAAGAAAGGCTTTACCGACGGTCAATATCCCTCGAAAACAACCATAAATTGTCGGTAATATGGTATTACTGACGGCTTATCGACGGTAAAAAATCCCTCGGTAATTTGCTTGTCGCTAACACTTATCGACGGCTTGTGCCCCTCGGTAATTACCGAAGGGGCGAAAGCCTTTGGTAACAGTCGAAAAAAAAGTAAGTCATATTTGTATTTGTTATCCAACCACAAATACCTGCATAACAAGGTTCACAACAACACAGACAGACCTGCATACAAATTTCAAACCACAGACAGAGCTACATTTTGTGCATCTCAAAATCATCCAATAATATCATTGATGAAAAAAAGGCATATTAACATGATCTGTAAAGTTTAATATATAAAACAATATCATCCATGACCAAAGATAATGTACCAAAATCATGATGTACTAAAATTCAAATGTACTAACATCAGTACGTTCTAACATCTATGATCAATAACAAAATAAAACTAAAATACTACATAGTCATCAGAATCATCTTCATCGTCCTGCTGATCCTTTGTAGATGGCTGGACTGGTGTGGGCTGGACTGATGTGCGCTGGACTGATGTGGGTTGCTGAGGGACGGCGGGTAACGGGGAAGGTCGTGGCTGGGTCGGAGGGACGGTCGAAGGAGTGTCTGAAGTTTGAGGCAGCGCTCTCATGACCAGGGACTTGAAGTTTGTAAACTCGTCTCTCAAGTCATTGTATTCTTCTCTCAATTCACGGTTTTCCTGGTCACGTTGCTCTAATAGCTGTGTCAAGCGCTGGATGGCCTCGTCAGCAGAAGGGGTGGAAGAAGAAGAAGGTTGGTGCTTAAGTGTACCTCCTCTCGATGTTGTATAGTTTGCAGCAAGTTGTCCTGCACCGTAGACTCGTCCCTTTTTCTTCCCACCAACGACATCGACCCAACACTGTGTCCTATGGATGTCGTCATCTGCATTACTCGCATCATTCGGTGTAGGAGCTGACCCATGTTCGGTTCTAACTTGTGAAAGTCTCGTGGAAAATTCTTCCTGTTGAAACATTAAAAGCAACGTTAGGGAATGATATATACAATAACATAATCATGTGTATTACTAATACTAGCACTGTTATTTGCTTGCTTACATGAGTCTTGCGAGATCTTTCATCAACGAATTCATTAGTGCCCTTCCGAACGTGGGTCTGTGCAAAGACCTCGTCAACATGGACCGCCCGTCCCAGAGCTTGTGCCTGTAAATAATTTAGACTTACAAGTGTATATGAAATAGAAAATACATAAGTTATATATGAAAGAAACAAAATAGTAAAAAAAGTTTACCATACGAATGGCATACTCGTGAACTGTGATCGACCCGCCAGTATGCAAGGCGCCACCCTTTTCAAACGCTCTGTTTCTCTTGGTTGTAGCACACTTGTTGCGAAACTTTGCTGAATTCCAATTTGCAAGTAAAGCGTTCCAAATGTTCTCGCCTATCTAGTAAGGGCGCTCCCCTGCATTGCGGGCATCCCTAAGCATCTCTGAGAGCCGATGAGATGCTTTCATATGGAAATTTCTATGTATTTGTGTTTCATGTTCAGCTTTCCATTGCACCTTCATCTGTAATGATGAACAAAACAAACATTTATTAAAGAACATAATAAAATAAGAATGACAATTAGTTTAAAGTTGTTCACCTTAATACGCTCCCAGAATGGCTTTCTGTCGTCTATAGGTATTGCTCCCCAAGTAGGCCATGGAGTCAAATACTGTTGCTTAATTGATCGTGTGATGGCCTGAGAAGCAACCCTGGATGGAATAAACCTACATATAAAGATATAAAGGTCATTTGAATTAAGGCGATCTTTAAACATCAAAATGGTTAAAAAAATGATTAAAGTCTTACCCTTTGGCATATGGCTCAATCCATGGTCGATCATGGAGGGGCGGGTCAACACCATCACCATCACTAGCTGAATCAGCAAATGGTGTGGCAGTCTCACAAGGCGGTCTAGAAGATGAGGAAGGTATAAAAGTAGGGTTGGGAGGAGGAGTGGGGGTAATAATCACAGGCGGAGGAAGAGGCTCTACTGTACGGGTAGGAGGAGGAGGGTGTACTGTAGGGGTAGGAGGAGGAAGGTGAACTGCAGGGGTAGGACGAAAAGGGTGTACTGTAGGGGTAGGAGGAGGAGGGTGTACTGCAGTAGTAAGGGGAGGGTGTACTGTAGTAATAGGGGGAGGGTGTACTGCAATAGTAGGGGGACAGTGTACTACAGGGGTAGGTAGTGCAGCAGGCACCCTAAGTACATACTTTGGGGCCTACCGTTGCCTCTTTTTACCCTTTCCTTTATCAGGACGGTCTGAACCTTCTCCTGTCATTACTACATTGAAATGTTTACAAATAAAGTGAAACAATACAAAAGAATAAGGAAGGATCACTACAAATTAAAGTGAATGTCTTAGCAATGCATAAAAAAGAATAAGGAAGGATCACTACAAATTTAAAATTGTATTTTACATAACTATATTGAAATGATAGTTCAATTTGATCCAATATTTAAGATATTTCAAAAAATGGCTCAATTATCACGGTTTGACATACTAAATTGCATACAGGTATTTCTAACTTCACATCAATGGTTCTAACACCTTTAATACATCAATTTGGACTTGTTTAAACTTTCAAACATCACAGAATCACAGCAAAACGAATAATGAACTGCAATGACTCAATTTTACTACACTTTTTAAGGTTTAAAGTAGTGTGATTTTGAGATTTAGGGAATTGTTTGCTTTTCACCACTTTCCTAGCATCATTTAACTACTTTAGACTTGTTAGAATGTTAACATTACTTAAAATTACTTTACTTTAGCTGAATTGACAATTTGTGACCCTTTAAGTGAACTTTTTAGGTTCTAAATACTCAAACTTTGAGTTTGAGGTGATTCTTTGCTTTTGACAAGTTTTCTAACTTCATTCTACTAGTTTAGACTTGTTAGGATGTTAACATTACTTAAAATTAATGTACATTAGGTCTAATTTCCAATTCCTCACCTATTTAGTACATGTTTTTAGGTTTTAAGGAGTCCGATTTAAATTTTTAGGTACTTCATCCAATTTGACATCTTTCTTACATTCATTTTACTAATTTAAACTTGTTAGGATATGAAGATTAGACATTCTTAGGCTATTTTAGGTGAATTTCAAATTTCTCACCTACTTTAGTCTATTTATAGGTGTTCAATAGTCAAATTCTGTTTTTCTTATTATTTTTCAATTGAGACTTCATTTTTATCTTTCTTTTGTCATTTAAAAGTTGTGTAGATAGTTAGTTTACTGTTTTGGTGAGTACTTTAATAGACTTTGCATTCTTTGCACTTTTAGTGTATTTTAGGTTCTACTTTTAGGTTCTAAGTTGTCATATTTTGAGTTTTAGGTATTTTTTGTAGTTTGAGTTCTTAATTAGCTAGGTTATACCATTATTAACTTGTTAGGATAGTTTATTTGTAGTTTATTTTCCTAGTTGAGTGCAGTATGTAATTGTAGTACAATTTTTTTTTAACTTGGACTAGTTATTTTTAGCATCTGCATATACTTTTTTAGGTTTCAAGTAAGTAATTTTTTGAGATTTAGCTACTTGATCTCCTCTAGCAAGTTTCTTTTAGGTTTAAAACACTCAATCTCTCATTCACTTTGATATGGAGATGGTATTTCAAAATTGGGCTATAGGAGTGGCTTAAAGTCGAAATGAAGCACTTCAGCAACTTTAACTAGTGATTTGAAACGTGTTCAAACTCTGAAATGAGTTAAAAACAGATTGCTACTCAAATTCACCTTGCCACTTCCTAATTTAACTCAAAATGTGATGGTTTACGACACAACTCTACACTTAGGCCACAATATTACTAATTCAAATCTGCTAGCAACTTTTAAACACCATTTTAAACTTGTTCAAGGTATGAAATAGCTTAGAAATAGCAAATATCAAAATCGTACCTTGCTATGGCCAATTTATGTAGAAAAATACCCCATCAAGTAACCAAAATCAAGTTTGATTGATTCAAAAGCTATAGCAACAATGACAATCACTCAAGGAAGTCTTAATACACTAGATGAAGCTAGAAATTATCAGCTAGACTGAATTCAATTCAGATTAGACATCCATGGATTTTACTACAAATTCACACAAATACAAATGAATGGAACAAAATCTGCACTTAATTGTGAGTAAAAGGATAAAAGGGTAGGCTCAGGAAAGTGGGAGAAAAGCTTGGTAGGTTGCCTTTGAAGGATGTAGCGTAAAGAATGTCTGAGGTTGGTGTGGTGGACTTAAGATAATGAGAAAGGAGGGTAAGGGTGAAGAAATGAATGGCTTGGGAAGAACAAAAAGGAAAAGGAGGATTTCGGGTTCGGATATGGAGTAAGAGTTTTAGGTAAGTGTTGAAGAGAAATATGAAAGTTTGGTAAAAGTTAGCAAAAGCAAGGAGAGATTGAGATACTTGACAGGTTCCATGAAAGTGGCATTGCATGGATGTGTGTGTCCTACTACTTTACACATTAACGGGGAGGTGAGAAGGTTGGTTTTAGTGAGATTAAAATAGAAGAAGAAGAAAAGGAGATAAGGTGAGAAGTTAGTGTTGAAGTAGAGAATGATTACGGTAGCATGCAGGGCTGCATGGGGAAGGGAAGAGAGTTACGTGTTTGGGATCCAATTTTTGAGAAAAGGAAGAGAGAAGGAAGATGGATTACTTTTTTGTGGTATATTTTAATTGCTTCAATATTGTAGCATGTGTGAGGCACTTACGTAGTAATCTACCTAATCACATGCCTCATAAACCAACCCCAAAATATTTAGCCACCAATGCATTATTTTCATACACCAAGTTCCCTAAAATACCTTGTTACAATCTATTACCACTAAAGATTAATCATAGTAACCAGCCCCAATATGCCCCAGTAAACATTCTGAAGGAAGTGTGGAGAAAGAGAGAACATGGACAAAGGAAGGAGAAATTATGCTTAACGGCTGAACAATTATGTGCTGACAGAAAACTAAATATGCTCAGCCAACATGACAGACTCCTTGTTTTGTATACCAGCATCCCATATCAGGCAAAGATACACAGTTCGTTTGAATGATGAGTGTAGATTCAGAAGCTGAGGTTGACTTGGTGCCTCTTTTTGCTCACAATCTTATGGGCTCCCCTGACCCTGACTCTCTGAATATGTGTCGGTGGATGCATTTACTATACTGGAATATCAATGGAATGACTCTTCCGATGTGGGAGTATCACATGTCGTCCAACTTAAAGGTTGGCCCCAAGATATGTGCTTAATATCATTGCAAATCCTACTTTCCTAGTAAATCTACTACAACAAACCAGTTTCGTTTGTGTAGGAAATTCAAATTTCAAAATCCTAAAAAGCTTTGTACAAACAACTAAGTTTTTCTTCCAATGAAATGATCAAGCAAAATAGAAAAATGATTCCCTCAATGAAAGTGATGCATTTCACATGTTTTGACGATCATGCTTTCAAAGTGCTTTTATTTGTTTATCTGGAATTGCTTTGACACAGATGGTGTTGCTAAAGAAGTAAAAGAAAGAAAGAAAAAAAAAGGGTAACTGGAAAGGATTAATTAAAGTAAGGTAAATGAAAAGGATTAAATTTGCATGGTGATATACAACTAAGTTGTTATAGATTTAAGGCACAAAAAGCTTGACCATTGATGTTTGTCTAGATTTAAAAACTGATAAGGTGTGTGTATCAGGTCATAGGGTAGCCAAATTAGTACCCAGTGCCAGCAAATGGTGTTGGCTCAAAACCTGATGGAGTCAAGGAGCATGGATAATAATAATCATCAGTGGGTAGGGAATCAATGTGTTGCAAGAGAAGCAATGAACCATCCATTTTGTCCCACTTACATGAATCCTATATCTCCTGAAAGCTCTCTTGAATCAATTGATCACAGTAGCATGAACGATGGAATGAGCATGCAAGATATATAAAGCACAGAGGAAAGAGCATACAAGAACAATGAGTTGGGTGAGCTGCAAGAACTGGTGCTCAGAATGATGAGGAACTAATTATGACTAGGTTTAGCCTTTTCATTTTCATAGAAGGATGTTCCTTGATGTTGAGGGGACATGGTCTTTTGCAAGTGTTGTATATATAATGAGAGTCTCATCAAGAAAACTGGCCATAAAGTGGTTATGTACACCAAATATAATTTACTTACTTCATTATCATCACATCAACAACGAAACAGAGACCAAAGTATGAACTTTTCCTAGCATTCAATTAACTTTACAATCCAATCAACATCAATATACTCATCTATGGAAGCAAACCCAATCATACAAACCACATAATAGGCACTAACAATCGGACAATGGACTAACCGTACACTGCTGTCAATGCACCAGGAAGCCCCTTGTCACGATACTCACCTCCTCCTCGAAGACCTCCTCATGCAGCAACAACAATAGGGTAATGCACTCCTTTGCCAAGTCGAATCCCTACTCACATCGTGACACCACCCTCGCACTCCACGATATCACCCACTCACCCCTCCACGCAAGAACCTCAACGGTGACTTTGGTTGCCTTCGAAGAAGGAATGCTGGAGTTGCGGCTGGGAACCCCCATGACACGAGAGGAAGAAGGAATGGAAAATAGAGCTCTTTGCTCGACGAAATCAAAATTTAGGGTGGAACCAACGAGAAACACATAGCGATGGAAGAAAATTTTCACAAAAATGGGGAATAATGGAACGAAGGACAGTGGTTGGGTGACAGAGGAAGAAGGGGAAAGCTTTCGCGAAAACTAAGTTTTGGCAGAATGGGAGGCTGAAATCCCAAATTGTTATTTCATTAAGTCTGACCAATATACCGACGGTCATATACCTTCGATAACGTCACTGTGCCAATACAGATGGCCAAAAGCCCTCGGTAATCTACACATAACATGACCGTCGGAACATCCTTCGGTAACTCATATTTACCGAATACTTAGAGGTCGTCGGAAATAATCCTTCGGTAATTGACTGTTTTCTTGTAGTAATATACAATTCTTTTAGTGTTATAATTTTCAACATATCTTTTAAAATTGTAAAATGGAGGCCTTAAAGTGTGATATTATGGACTAATGATAGCATCCTATATTAATTAGCTTTTATTTATATTTTTAATATTTGACAGTAAGTATGTTGATGAATGCATGTCCTAGAACCAGTAAACCTATGAATGTCGTCATAACAGATATTACTTTTGTTAGGGTTAAATGCTACCACATTTCTTTCTTGTAAAATTTCAGTTATTTGATTTAAAATTAGAAAAGAAAATTTAAATGACAATAAAAACGTAAGGAATTTTGATTGTAAAAATTTACTTTAGAGGAAGCACTAGTGCAGAAAGGATTTTAAACGTCAGTTATTTTGGGCTTTTAACATCACCACCATAACCGATGTCTATACGGGTGACGTTAATGGGACATCGGTTCAGTTCAAAGACTGACGTCTGCAAAGACATCAGACATTACACTAACTGATGTCTAAGGTCGATATAGACGTCGGTCTGTAACACTTGGGACATCTATAAAGCCGTCAAACATTGCATTAACCGATGTCTTTGGGACATCATAGACTTCGGTTTGTACATTAAGCGACGTCTATGAAGTGATCGTTGTGTTTTGGTGTTGTTTTTGTCGTGTCTTGGGGTAGCTTAATAGCACCTCCTTCCTTTGCTAGTTTCTTCGTGAGAAAAAGTTGCGTCTTTTGGACTTCTCATGGCATTTCAACTCAAAGACGAACCTGGGTCGTTGCCTAGGTCCATTCCGACCGCCAATGAAAAAGAATACGGTGAGAACTCGGTGAGAATACACTGTATTCTCACCGTATACTTTTTCATTGGCGGTCGGAATGGACATAGGCAACAACCCAAGTTCTTCCTTAGGTTGAAATGCCATGAGAAATCCAAAACATGCAAGTTTTCCTTACAAGGAAACTATCAAAGGGAGAAGGTGCACTACGCTACACAAAGACAACAAAAAAACCGCACCAAAACACAACCTAAACTCATTTTAATCGGTTCAAATGAGAGATAATACATGAAAGATTACTTTAATCAGAGTAAAAACAACTTTAAATAGTTAAAAGGAAAGGAAACTTACTTGGAAATGCAAAGCAGCGGAGAGAAAAAGGCAAAGACGATCAAAGTGTTGGTTCGCAAACCGCTGGTTCGCAGTGTTATTTATCAAGAAATTAGACGTCTGTTTTACACATAATCGACGTCTAAAATAGCAAATACGTCAGACGCCTGACTAATATGACGTCCATTCGAATTAAAAATTAATATTTTTGTTGTATATAGACGTCGGCTTGGTGGCATGAGACGTCTCGTGGGCGAAAATGAATGACTTTTCACAAACCTGGTAGGATTATAGACGTCGGCACCTGATGCAACGAACGTCTAGAATTGTATATAGACGTCGATGTGGCGGGATTCGACGTCTATAAGGCTAAAAAGAGTGACTATTCACCTGCCTAATAAACATATAGGCATCAGTTAGAATGAGCCCGATGTCTATATGTCTGACAGGTTAGTGAACAACATTAACTTCCACCATATAGACGTCGGGGCCCCGTCAATGTGGCGGGATCCGACGTCTATAGGGCTGAAAAGAGTGACTATTCACCTGCCTGACAGACATATAGGTGTTAGGTAGAATGAGCCCGACGTCTATATGTCTGACAGGTTGGTGAGCAACATTAATTTCTGCCATATATCAATGTGGTGGGATCCGACGTCTATAAGGCTGAAAAAGTCGAACCGACGTCTATCGGGCTAAAAGAAATGACTTTTCACCTAACTGTCAGAAATATAGACGTCTGGTTGGAAAACCCGACGTCTAAACTACTATAGACATCGGGCATCCATCTAACTATATTGCCAACTTATTTACGAAAATGTCACCGGTCATCAATATACGTCGCACTTACACTTAATTGACGTCTAACGTGTGACGTTAAACATCATTTTTCCACTAGTGAAGTCAATGAGAAAATTCATTTGTTCTCGTTGAACTATCGCTTTTCCAAAATATTATTTTAGTTCCTAAATATTACATTAGTATAATATAATATAAAAGTTAAAAAATTTAATATAATTTCTAGAAATGTAAAAGTTGAGATATTGTTGAGTTGTTAGTAGTGAATTATATTTTTGAAAATTAATTTCTTATGAAATTACAAAGTTGAAAAGTCAATTTATTATTCTATAATCGTGATTTAATTTGACACATTTAACAACCAAATTGTTGAGTTAAGCATTATGTTAAAAAATTTATCGTTTAACGTGGAAAAAGTAAGACTCGCTTGCAAAGCATGTAAGAAAGAAGGATAATGATACTTTAACAAGATATTTCTGACAATATTTTAACATCATTTACATATTATTATGTGATTGGTTTAAAATTATTTCATAATTAATAATAATAATCATAAACACCAATATGGATCCATCACAAAATAACACGTAAATAATGTTAAAATATTGGGGAAAAAAATGTTGTCACAATATCACTACAAAAGACAATATCACTATAAAATAATGTGAACACAAGTAACAATTGTTTTCAGAATTCAATACTCTCTTATGATATTCAAAACTAGAAAACCAATACATCTTTATAAGTTAAAAACATCACCGTGACACAAAAAAAACTACAAGTGGGAGGTTACCAAAAAGCTAAATTTTAGCTCTCTCTCTTCCTAAAGACTCGGTCACCCATTTATTTAGTCTGCATAATTGCTTTAAAACAAATATTAATTGCATAAATAACTAACAATCACTCCCTTAAACTAAATGATTGAATAATCAATTTAGTTTATATCTGATGCTTCAATAAGTCCCAGCATGCTTCTGAATTTCACAAATTGCTCTAGTTTGAGTGGCTTTGTCATTATATCAGCTACTTGATTCTAAGAACTACAATAGTGTGACTTGATTTTCCCTTCTTTGACAAGATCTCTTAAGAAATGAAATCTAACATCAATATGTTTACTCCTACCATGAAACACTGGATTTTTGGATACTTTAATAGTTGAACTACTATTACATAGAGCCATAACTTGTTTATGACCTTTGAAACCAATAGCCTCCAATATTCTCTTAATCGAAATACATTGGCATGCACTTATTGCAGCAACTACATATTCTGATTCTGTTGTAGAAAGAGTTACAATCGGTTGGTTCTTGGAGGACCATGAAACAGCTCCAGTTCCTAACGTGAATGCAAGTCCATATGTGCTTTTTCTGTCATCTATATCTCTAGTAAAGTGATTGTCAGTATAGGATACCAATGTCAATTTTTCTCCCTTCTTGTAGAGAATTCCAAATTCAATAGACCCCTTCAAGTATCTTAGAATTCGTTTGGCTGCAAACCAATGAGTTTATGTGGGGTTGGCCATGAACCTACTAATTAAACTCACAACAAACATTAAATCTGGTCTAGTAGCAGTCAAATACATGAGACTTTCAACTACTTGTTTGAACAAAGTAGCATCCACCTTGGTCATGCATCATTCCTGGACAGTTTTGTTCCCGGTACAATCAAATTTTTTACTGCATTGCAGTTCAACATACCAAACCGAGATAAAATCTCCTGAGCATACTTTCTTTGACACATGAAAATTCCATGTGTATTCTGCAAAATTTCAACTCCAAGAAAATATCTCATCTTCCTTAAGTTAGTCATATCAAATTCCAACATCATGGAATTTTTAAAGTCATCACACATCTTTACATCATTTCCAGTATAAATTAGATCATCTACATATAGACTCACAATTAAAATTTTACCTCCCTCGGCTGACTTTGTGAATAATGTATGTTCATAAAAACATCTTTCAAAGCCATTTTGTAGAAATTATCTATCTACTCTGTTGTACCATGCCTTTGGTTCCTGTTTGAGTACATATAGTGCCTTTCTTAGCTTGTATACTTTATCTTCTTCTCTCTTCTTTGTAAACCCAATTGGTTGTTGTACATATATTTCCTCCTTAAGCTCTCCATGAAGAAATGCACTTTTCACATCCAACTGAAATATGGTCCATCCATTTTGTGCAACCAATGAAAGGATTATATGAATAATGTCTAGTTTGGCAACAAGTGTGAATACCTCTGTATAGTCCACTCCATAATGTTGTGCATATACTTTTGCTACTAGCCTTGCTTTGTATTTGTCAATATCTCCATTCTCTTTGAGCTTGGTCTTGTATACCCATTTGACTCCAATTGACTTCACTTCCTTTGGCATCTCAATTAATTCCCATGTTTCATTTTTTTCTATAGCTTTCGTCTCTTTTATTATTGCATCACGTCATTTCTTACTCTTTACAGCCTCTTCAAAATTTTCTGGATCAATTATTGTTGTAAGCATCTCCCTTGTATCATCATCATCAAACAATCCTTCTCTTCCTTCATAATTTGCAATCCAAATAGGTTCTCTACGATGCCTTTTAACCCTCCCTTCAAGCGAAGTCTCAATTACTAGAGTATAAGACTCAATTTTGTAGTCTGTTTCAGCAGTATTTTATGGCTCTGCTTGTTGCATCTCCTCACTATCTGGTGTGTCAATTCTGCAATCTGTTTCAGCAATATTTTGTTGCTCTGCTTGTTGTGACTCTTCACTATTTGGTGTGTCAAGTTGTATACCAGAGCTATTCTCGTCATGTTTCTCCTATTCAGCAATATTTTGTTGATTCTCTGCTTTGTTATGCTCCCAATTCCAGCCCTTATGTTATTTGACTGGATCAAATAACCTGTATGCTTTGGATTCATCACTGACCACAAATAAAACACATTGTTTACTCATGTCATCAAGCTTAATTTGTTGTTGATCAGGTGTGTGAACATGGGTAAGACACCAAAGACTCGAAAGTAGTCTACAGAAGGCTTCACTCCACTCCAGACTTCTTCAGGAGTTTTATCTTTTACTGTTGTTGTAGGGCTCCTGTTCAGAATATAAACACACCATTTTGTTGCTTCTAGCCAGAAAACTTTAGGTACCTGCCTTCCATTCAAGGTTGCACGAACCATATTCATGATGGTTCTATTCTTCCTTTCAACAACTCCATTCTGCTGGGGAGTGTAGGCAGCAATTAATTACCTCCTTATTCCTTGATTTCTACAAAAATCATCAAATATTTTTGAAGAAAATCTGCCTCCCCTATTTGTCCTCAAACATACAATGTTTTCTCCAATTTCTTTTTCAACCATTGCCTTAAAGCTTTTAAAGAAAGAAAAAGCTTCAGATTTCTCACCCAAAAAACACACCCAAGTTTTACATGATAGATCATCAATAAAACTTAGAAAGTATTTTTTGTTGCTCTTTGATGTTGGTTGAATGGGTCCACATAAATCTGCATGAATCAGTTGTAGCCTCTTAGAAGCTCTCCATTGACTTTTCTTAGGCATATCATTTCTGTGTTGCTTTCCTGCTAGGCAGTGTGCACAGGGACTTTGAGGAATGGTAATTGAAGACAACCTTGTCACCATTTTCTTAGAGACAAGCAATTTTAAGCCATCATAGCTTAAATGTCCGAGCCTATTATGCCATAGTTGAGACTTATCCTCCACATCTGTTTGGAAGAATGTTGCTGCTACCTTTGCTATCAAAATAAACATTCTATTTGCACTCATTTGAATCTCCATAATTTTCTGGATGAACAACACTGCACTTGTTATTTTGAATATTTATGCTCAAACCATTTTCTTGCAGCTGTCCAAGACTCAATAAATTATTTTTTAGTTTAGGAACATAGTATACATGAGAAATAACATGTACAACACCTTTCACCATCAATCACACGCTATCTTTCCCCATTACAGCTATACGGGTGTTATTCCCAATTTCACCTTATGCCGGAAACTCTCATCCAATTCTGAGAACCACTCCTTATTACCACTCATGTGATTGCTCAAACCTGAGTCAAGAAACCACTCATCCCCTCCTTCTTTGCTCTCCACAATAACCATTAACAAGAGCTCATCCTCTTGTTCTTCTTTATCTTCCATTTTTGCATAGTTAGCCTTCTTTTCCCACATAGGACATTCATACTGGAAGTGTCCAAATTTGTGACATTTGAAAAATTCTACATCAGTTTTATTAAACATTTGCTTGTCCCTTCCTTTACCTCGAAAGGATCCTCGAACTCTTCCTCTTCCTCTACCTCTTTCGCTACTTTTATCTTCAACCACAGCCTGCATAACTTGTTCCTCTTCAACTGAAAGCATCATTCTTTGCTCATGTACTTATAAGCTACTTTACAATTTATCTATAGTCATCATATTCATATTATTGGATTCTTCAAGCGAATATACCACATAGTTGAATTTGATTGTCATAGATCGCAAGATTTTTGCAGTTATGACGTTTTCTTTCATGATTTCTCCAACTGCCTTCATGCTTTTGGCTATTTTCAAAGTGTGTGCAAAACAGGAGTTTACTGATTCTCCTTCCTTCATCTGCAAAGTCTCAAAATCCTTGCTTAGAGCTTGTACTTGAGCTCTTTTCACCCTTGTTGACCCCTAAAATTTTTGCTTCATGGAATCCCATATATTCTTGGATGTTTCGTCATTTAAGATAGTGTCCAAAATTTCCCTATCAATTGCTTGATAGAGATAATTTTTTATCTTTAAGTCCTTGAGCTGTTGTTCTGCCATCCTTTTGAGATCATCTTCTTAGGCTTTTTCTTTGTCTAGTACCACATCAATCCATTTTTTCACTAAGTCTCAATATTCATTGGAACGTAAGAAACTTTCCATCAACTTGACCCAATATTCATAATGGCCATCAAATTTTGGAATAGCTGGTTGAACATACTTCACTGTTTCAGCCATCTCGAAATTGATTTCTTTCAACACTCACAACCCAATGTTCTCACTCTCTCTAGGTGTTTCACTCTCTCACACACGTAACTTTATGGTTCATGCTCCTGTGAAAGAGCTCTAATACCAAATTGTGAACACAAGTAACAATTGTTTTCTGAATTCAATACTTTCTTCTATTATTCAAAACTGAAAAGCTAATACATCTTTATAGGTAAAAAAAATCACCGTGACAAAAAAAAAATCAAAAATGCCCACTACCTATAGGATGTTGTTACCAAAGAACTAAATTTTAACTTTCACTCTTCCTAAAGACTCGGTAACCCATTTATTTAATCAGCATAATTGCTTTAAAACAAATATTAGTTGCATAAATAACTAAAAAACAATATCACTATTAAAAAAAAAGAGCATAAATGTTCACAAATTAACTTGTGAACCCATAATTACAAATTAACTCGTGAAACCATAATTAGCGAATCAGGATTAACTGAACAATTTCCAGTCTCTGTAAGGCTTTTGTTTTCTGATATGAGGGCCCACGAATCCCATCATACTTTTCTGATTTCAGGCTGTCATTACTTTAGTGACTTTTTTTCTTCATCTCATCTTTGGATTCACATTAAAGTTTGTCGTGGAAACCACCATCAATCCAATTTCCATATCAGTATACATGAATAAATATCATTTTCATATTAAACACTTTTTATTTCTTTCGTTCATTTCTTTTCATTAGGATTTTTTCAATTGTAGTGAACATAAAAAAATTAAAAACATAATAAAATGTAAGATTGTTTAAATTGTGAGAGAATTAATAGATTTAAGTAAAAAAGAAGTATAATAAATTAATAGATTTAAGTAAAAAAAAAAGAAATATAATATAATTATTTTAGTAATATTACTTAAATTATTTATCTTATTATACTAAATAAAAAATATTTATATTAATAAAATTCACGACATAACTGATAATGTTAATAATCAATCTTCGAGTTCAATATTCATTCTTATTTAAGAAAGTTACGGTGTGAAATTTGTCTCGAATTTTATGATTAATTTTTTATTTTTCGCAATTTTTATTTTCTTAGTGCAGAGCAAATTTGTACCTTTCTATCCGATATCAAAATATATTATCAGAGAACATGATGGATACATAAATATAAAAATTAGATTTTCAAATCATTTTAAGAATGGCCTGTGTAAGGACTAAAATGTGTTTAAGAAGAAAAGTATTTTAAAGGAGATGAAGTGTAAATATTTTATTATTTAAGTTATTAAAAGGTATTTTTCTAATAATTTTTTCTCTTTTATTTCTATTCTAGATTTTTTAAGGATTTGTTTGTGCTTTAATGGTTCAAAGTCACTTTAGGAGTCTTGGAAAAGATTAAAGCAAGTTTTCATTTTTCTATCTTTTTAATTGGTTTGGGGAAGGTTTTTTTCATGAAAATTAGGGTCTTAATATAGTCTTTATAGGACAAAGAAAAACCTTTTATTAGTTAAATATCATAAGGGTAAGGGATATTCAGACTATTGATTAAAGTTTTTTGGAAAGACATTGGACGTGTGAGTTGCGTTAAGCGAAAGTATAAAGGCATGGTGCTAAAATTCTTAGACTCTAATTGTTTAATAAGCATTGAATATGTTTATGTTGGTTGAATATATGTTAATAGATGTTTGTTGTATATTGAAAGAGATAGGAATGTATGTGATAATTGTGTAGGGATTCATTTAATCCTAATGTATAAAGAGGAAATTAAGTGTAATAAATTGAGATATTAGAAGGGAATTAATCTTAATTCTATAGTATTGGATTCACATAAATAAAAATACTTAGTAATGAAAGTTGAAGGAGGTCTTTACATTTAAGTACGAAGAGGAAAATCATACATAATTAATGTAGAGATTTGACATGTCATATTTTCGTGATGAGAAACTAGATTCTATTATCTTTAAATATAATTATAGTCTCTATTGTTGTTGGAGGGGTCAAATAATAACAAGTGCAAGATTTTTTAGTCTATTCAATACATTAAATTTTGGAAATTGAGAGTCTTATATATTTTTGTTGGTATCTTATGTTTAGATAAGCCATGAAAATTATGTGTATTTGATAGTTTAAGAAAAGTGAATTATAATGCTTGAGTTAATGTTTGTGTGTGGATGTGATAATTATATTAAGGTTTAATGTCTCAGTAGGTTCCTATTTTAGTTCAGAATTTCAAATAGATCCCTCTTTTTTTGGGCACCTCAATTAGGTCCTTTTTTTTGTAAAATTGAAGCAATTAGAGGTCAATCGTTAAATTGGACAAACCACCGTTTAAATTTGGATTACGTGGCATTGTTGGTTTGTTTATTATTCTCACGTGGCATTAAAAACGAATTTTGTTTTAAAAAATTGGAGTGAATTAGATTTAGGAAAAGGCAAAGTGGGGAACATGGAAAAATTTAAATGTAGCCCTTGGGGCCATATAAGGGAAAACTCTTTCCCCGTCTCTTCTCTTCTTCGTTTCCGTTAAACGCAGAACTCTAGAAGCTTGAAGCTTCTTCCTTTTCTCTTTTGACGCGAACAGACTTAACGTTGGAGGCGAGAATATTCTACATTTTCAAACAAAGGTAGAGATCTTGTGAAGGCACAGCGGAGGCGCAACGATAACAAATCGATGGTGCAGCAAGGTCGCGGCAACTACACGAGGACGTTGGTCGATCCGATTCGTGGTGCAAGGAGGGAGGGTTCGTTGCGGCATTTCAATAGTCGTTCTCGTGGGTGGTGGGGATTGCGTTCTTGGTTGCGTTTTAGATTAGGGTTTTTTTTTAAATTGGAATTAGGGATTTGATTCATCTGTTTTCTCTACAGATTGATTTCATTTGGGAATTAGGGATTTGATTCATTAGGAAAGGTTAGGACTTTGGATTGAACCAAATGGCTTATAATGAGTCAACCATGCCAACGCAATTCCATATGTTATTCTTGCTCTTCTAAAGAGCTTAAAAGAGTTGGAAGTACGGGATAGTGCAACAGTAGATGTGCTAAAAAGCCTTAAAATAAAATATTGTGCTAAGTTTCATGAAATTGTAGAAAAAGAAGATACAGAAGCAAAGTTTTTGCTTCCTTGTTTAGAGAAGTTGTATCTTTCTTCCTTGCCACAACTCACTTGCTTTCACGGTGTGCGTCAAAGAATTAGCACTCTAAATTTGTTTCTCTTTTTTTTGTCTATTATTACAGAATTGAAACTTGATTGGAAACATATTCTTTTAAGTTCTTGAGATATGAGTACTGGAAGGGGATGAAACATCAGAAAAGCTTGGAAGGGGATGAAACATCAGAAAAGCTTGGATGAGGGAGATAAATGCTCCTAAGATTAATTAACAATATAAAAACCAGAACTTTAACGAAAGAAACATAAAACTCGTTTTTGTCTACTTTGTCCTTCCCTAAAATTTCCTACATTGGAATCCAAATTTTTAATATAAAACTTATTTTTAATGCCACGTAAGATTAATGAACTGATTAATCATGCCACGTAACCTAGACTTAACGGCCTTTTGTCCAATTTGACAGCAGACTCCTAATTGTTACAATTTTACAAAAAAAAAAGGACTCAATTGAAAAGCCAAAAAAAAAGGACCTATTTGAGATTTTAAACGAAAATAAGGACTTATGGAAACATTAAACCTTATATTAATTTTTAGATATAAAATTTTACTATAGCTTATTTGGTGTTTTGTAATTGTGGTAATTCGCTTGAGATAGTATTTTGTAATTGTGATAATTCACATGTGATGATCACATCTACATAAAATTATAAAATTATACAAGCTTTGGAGAGAAGATGGACAAAGACTTTATAGATAAAATGAATAAAGTAAGTATGTATTTAAAGTTTAGATATGTAAAAATATATTTTGTATTTTAATAATAGTTTATAACGAGTTTAGAAAAAAATAATTGGAATACTTTTATATAGCTTGAATTATTATGAAAAACGGTGCTTTTAAACTTTTATTGTGTTTTAATATTAATCTTATGATAACCTAGTAAATAGATTTTATGTCCTATAATTGGACTGTTAGAATTGATGTTGAAATTAAAGAACAAAACATTGGCTTGTGAATTCCGAGTGAATGTAAACCATCATCAAGTTTATTTAGATATATATTTTGGCATTTAATTTGGATAAATATTGAGAAACGAGTTTATAAACTTCAAGTCCCTAGTCATGAGAGTGCTGCTTCAAACTTCAGACACTCCTTCCATCGTCCTTCCGACCCAGCCACGACCTTCCCCGTCATCCGCCGTCTCTCAGCAGCCCAGATCAGTCTAGCCCACATCAGTCCAGTCCACATCAGTCCAGCCCACACCAGTCCAGCCATCTACAGAGGAGCATGATGATGGAGAACATTATGATGACTATGTAGATTTTTAGTTTTATTTTGTTATTTAATCATAGTTGTTAGAACATCCTGATGTTAGTACATTTGAATTTTAGTACATCATGATTTTGGAACATTATCTTTGCTCAAAAATGAATGATATTATTGTTTTATGTTTCATTTTTCATTTATAGAAATAACTTCTTAAATCTGAACTTTACAGATATTGAATGATATTGAATGATTTTGGGATGCACAATATGCAGGTCTGTCTATGGTTTGAAACTGTTATGCAGGTCTGTCTTAGTTGTGTGAACCTTTTATGCAGGTATATGTGGTTGGATAACAAATACAAATATAACTTTGTATTTTTTCGGATGTTACCGAAGGTTTTACCGAAGGCTTCTGGCCTTCGATAATTACTGAAGGACAGAAACCTTCGATAAGTCGTCTGTAAATGTTAACGACAAGGCCATTACCGACAACTTTATGATCGTCGGTACACAATCAGTAATGATAAATTACCGATGAATTTTGGCTCTTTCTGAGAGATTGTAGCCTTCGATAAAACCCTTCTTTATTGTGGTTCTATATTATTTTTTTAATTTTTTAATAACATCGATTTGGTCTTATTATTAATAAAATTTAAAAAGTGTCATGTCAAATTTTTTAAAATGTCACATGTTTGAAAAGTGTACCAAGATATCACGTGTTATACTAAAAAAGTCTCTAAGACAAAAAATAATTTATAAATGGCTTTCTTTACACAAAAATTAATGTCAATTTAATATTTAAAAAAAAAAAGTAAAAAGCTACTAGTTATTTAGAAAATAAAGATTTATTATGTAAAATAAATGAAAAAATAAAACGAATAAAAATTTAAAAATAATGAACAAGTTACAAATTAAACCTAAAAGAAATATATATAAAAGAATAAAAATAATAAATTTATGATGTAATAAAATAAAAGAGATAAAAAATAAATATAGACAAAATTAAAGTATATCTGCATCATTGCTCGAAGGAAAATCCAACTCTGTCTGCTCTCGCTCATATTTTATTGTGAATGAACATCCCTCAGACCACAAACCAGACACGTTCTGACATTTTCTCAGTCTAAAAACACACCCATTTTCATCTGCTTCAATTCACATGCGTGCTGTTTCTCTTGCTAAGAAATCTCCCCCTCCAACATCACAGCATAACTGCTACACCAAGGACTAAATTCCCTGGAACTGATCATGTTCATGATCCTTCTGAAACTGCTACTCTTCCTCACATGGATTTCTTCTCCATCTCTTTCCACCTCCATGACCCAGCTTGACACTCTCTTAGCCATCAGAGACTCTCTAGACCCAGAGAACCGCGTGTTGCTCTCATGGACCCCCCATTCTGACCCCTGTAGTAGTGCCTCTTTTGAGGGTGTGGCTTGCAATGACCAAGGCCTCGTTACCAATATTTCACTGCAAGGAAAGGGTCTATATGGAAGAGTACCTGAAGCTTTGGCTGCTCTCAAGAGCTTGACGGGTCTCTTCCTTCACTTCAATGCCCTCACTGGGATATTACCAAAGGAAATTTCCACTTTGACTGAGCTAAGTGATTTGTATCTCAACGTCAATAACCTCTCTGGTGACATCCCTCGCGAGATTGGCAATATGTCAAATCTTCAAGGTGCTTTCTTCTTCAAAAAATCTTACAAATTTCTTATCTTTTCTCCCCTTCACTTCAGTGTTCATCTTTCTTATTTCTACTTTCAGTCTAATTTGTTAAGAGTTTATAGTTTTGCAGCTTTGCTATAACAAATTTAGTGGGAGTATACCTACTGACCTGGGAAGGTTGAGGAAGCTCGGTGTTCTTGCACTGCAATATAATCAATTAAATAGCGCTATTCCAGCTAGTTTGGGTGAAGTGGGGACATTGGAACGATTGGATTTGAGCTTCAATAACCTTTTCGGTCCTATTCCAGTCACATTGGCTAATGCACCTAATCTCCAGACTCTGAATATTCGTAACAATTCTCTCTCTGGCCGTGTACCTACAGGTAATTCATCAACCTTATTGATTTTGACAAATTGGTTTATTTTTCTTGAAAATGAGATAAATCCTAGATTAAATTCCAAAAATGGAATTAATTATGTGCTAATTCAATTTGTGTGTCTGCTTGGTGCAGCTCTGAGAAGACTCAAAGGTGGGTTTCAGTACATGAACAATCCGGGTTTATGTGGGACTGGATTCGCTGATTTAGATTCTTGCAAAGGAGTAAGCACTTCAGAACCAGTTAGACCCGAACCATATGAACCTGGTGATATATCTACGAAAGATCTTCCTGCATCAATAGAACCACAGCGTGAAAGCTGCGGCGGTGGTCATTGTAAAAGGACATCGAAATCTTCAAAAATTGGTCTGGTTTTTACCGTCATTGGACTCGTTTTTGCTTCAACCGTTGCAGGAATGATTTTGCTATTCTGGCGACGTAGTCAGATTCAGAAAATTGGAAGTTCTGATAACCGGCTTAAGCAAGTGTGTAAGAAAAGTGCGTTTCCTCTTATCAGTTTGGAGTATTCTGACGGTTGGGACCCATTAGAGAAAGGTCGATGTGGGTATTCCCAGGAATTTCTTGAGAGCTTTATGTTTAATCTTGAAGAAGTAGAACGCGCAACTCAAATCTTCTCAGAGGTAAATTTATTGAGGAAGAGTGATTCTTCAGCTGTGTACCGGGGGGTTTTGAGAGATGGTTCTGCTGTGACTATAAAGTGTATCGCCAAAACAAGCTGCAAATCAGATGAAGGAGAGTTCTTGACAGGTTTGAAGATATTGACCTCGTTAAGGCATGAAAATCTAGTTCGTTTGAGAGGGTTTTGCTGTTCAAAAGGCCGCGGAGAATGTTTTCTGATCTATGACTCTCTCTCTAATGGGAGTTTGTTGCAGTATCTTGATGTTAAGAGAAACAGTGGTAGGGTACTTGATTGGTCGATCAGAGTGTTCATCATTCGTGGTATTGCCAAAGGTCAGTTTTTCTTCTGTCTCTTCAAATAAATCTTAGAAAAGTTCACTTCTAACGTGTAAGTTCCTCTGTAAACTAAAATTAAATGATTCTATCTTTATCCAGGTATCGATTATCTGCATAGGAAAAAAGGAAGCAAACATGGGATCGTTCACCAAAATATATCAGCTGAAAACGTACTTCTGGATGCTGGGTACAAGGCTTTACTTGCAGATTCCGGATTGCACAAGCTCCTTGAAGATGATGTTGTTTTTTCCGCCCTCAAAGCTAGCGCTGCCATGGGATATCTGCCTCCAGAGTACACCAAAACTGGTCGTTTGACAGAAAAGAGTGATGTGTATGCCTTTGGAGTGATTGTTTTCCAGCTTCTCACCGGAAAACGTGACATCACCCAGTTGAATTGCCAAAGTGGCATTTTGAAAGATATAGTTGATGAGAATCTTGAAGGGATGTTCTCAGAATCAGAGGCCACCAAGCTGAGAAGAGTTGCTGTGCTTTGCACTCACGAGTCTCCACATCTTCGACCATCTATGGATACCCTAATGCTAGAACTGGATGATAATGAGTAGTAGTAGTAGTAGTTCCTCACATGTAGCATCCTTGTTGATCTCTCTACATTGGAAATTTCTCACTTTTGGTTCACTATTAGAATTTTGATAGATTATTGCTATTTCAAGTTTGTATCTATCTAATATTATAAAATGGTTATTATTTTATGATCAAATGCCATCTCATACAATTACAAAACCAAATAAAATCTAACCACTCAACTTTATTATCTCTGACATAAGTTATCGAAAACTTGGTACACACATAATAAAATATATTTGATAACCCAATAAAACATAAGTTAAACGAAATTTATATATTGTTTGAGTCCTTTTGTACTCCAAACTATGTTCACCTCGGAGTACAATCTACACTGAAACTTGTTATTATAGAGGAGTATTGTTGTTATAGTACGGGAGGTGATCCAATTCTAATAAGAATGGTATAGTTCAACATGTTAAATGATATGGTCTAATGTACATTCAATTTTATTGACTTAAGTGATTAGAAGATATTTTAAAATATTTTTATTTGTGTAGATATTTATATATTAATAGTACATGTCACAAAATCTCATTAATTTGATTATATAACGATATTTTTTAATACCATATATTTATAAAATATTTAGTATAGATGATAAGGTATTACATTATTGTTATTTTTTTATTAATTGTCATATATGTAGTTGTTATATTTGTTAGTATTATTTGATATTCTTTTGATACTATCATTTTTTATAACAAATCTCACAGGATCCAGAAATTTTATAAATATATTTGTTATTACATGAGGAAATACATATAATTTTCTCTTACCTACTTATACACTTATATAGATCCTAAAGTTCTCTAACTAACTTGAGCGTGGAAGAATCTTTTGCACGTAGATCATTTCCTTCTAAACAAGGGATTAATTCTAGCCATCAAGAGGATTCAAGCCACTACTAAGATCTTTCCACATGTTCAAAGGTCCATATTTTAGATCCCGATAAGAACATTTTGCATTCACCTTAGGGTCCAAATAAAATGTTGGAATAAACTTAAATTTGGGGTTTATTTATAATTTCGTTTGAGTTTTATTTTTTGATTTTGCTTTGTCAAGTTCGTGTTTTCTGTTGTAGAGTTTCTGGTTTTTGTTTTTATTTCGTTAAGCTTGGTCAATATCAGTTATTATATATTTTGTGTTTAGTTATTATACTCAGGTAATAATATTATTATTCTTTGTACACATTTCTGGCAGGACTATTTAAGGACTTGTATAGCTAAAAGAAATACACAATGAATTATTCAAAATCATTTACTCACATAGGTGTGTATGTGTGTGTGTGTGTTGTATATTTTATAAATTGGTATTAAAACTTTTGTGCTCTGAGTGCCCGAGTAAGAGAGAGAGTGCCATAGTGGAAAAAGAGAGAAAACGTGCTTGAGTGCTCAAGGAAGAGAGGGTGAGATGACTAATCTTGTAAACGATATGCATATGTCTCTACCAATTGATGGAGAAAACCAATTATGATGATTAGAGTCTACAGATGAAGACTCTTATTGTATCCCAAGATGGGTTCAGATGTGGTTGAGAATGGGTACCAAGACCAACAGAAGATGAAGAACAGGCAATTATCCAGATTGTTGCATTAAGAAAAACACGAGTAAAGGACAAATCAACTTTGTACCTATTATACAAAGTTGAGGATGAATCATGCTTTATGAAGATAACAAAAGCTGCATATTCACAAGAAGCATGAGAGATATAACATCCATTTCAGGATGCCACAGGTGAAGCATAAAACCTTCTTCATCTACGAAATCTTAAAATCTAATACCTCTTTAGAAAATTTGAGTTATTAAAAACTTTGATTTTATTTGTCATGTAACTTAGACCAAAACGATATAAATAATATAACCATGTTTTAAAAACATCATATAAAAGTCTAAAAAATTACATTACAATCAATTAAAACGGTTTAAAACATAAGTTGTAAAATCTCCATAGCTCATGCACATCTCGTCGCTTTACTCATCAACAAGTACATTTGTGGGATCATTTGTTTCAATATAACAAAACGAGTTATACGATCATTGCACAACACAACAATAATAATGGTGAGCTAATAGAATTACCATTAAATATAAGAATACAAAACATTAAACTCAAATAATTAATTCAATGCTATCAACATGTCACACCAAACAAGGCCATCTCAATTATAAACCATGCCCTAACCATACAATTCCAAACCATATGTCATCTCCTATACCCTACCGTACAAAACATGTTCACAAAAATAGGACGGTTCGAGTTATCTCCCACCGCAGCTTTGGACCTATCTCCCTTGTCCCTCAAGGATTTACGAGTAAAAACTTCGTTGTTGCTTACAATGGGCACTATACTCAACACGAGCCAGAAATATATGGGCAAAACATCATTCCCTTTCTACCGCCTTGAAAAAAAATGGGCAACACTCAAACCTCATCTCTTCTACGCCTTTCATACATAAAAAGAACTACCTTTTTACCACCTCTCATAGACGAAATATACAACCCCGACTTTACAAATTCTAGTGAGCAGTGTGGGAACCAATCAATGAAAAATAAATAGTAGCAAGAATAATCACATATGATGCAACACAATTTACCACAAAAAAGAAAGTAGGAAAAATATACCAACACATAGCATTCATTATACAACATAACATCACAAAAGGAACCAAAAATTAGCCTTTAAAGTCACGGCCAAAACCGCAACCACAACATAACACTGCAACATGCACCCTTCCTTATCCTAAAAAAATAAAGATGTTCCAGTAAGTTAAACACACACCATGAGCATAAACCATGACTCAAGCACCAATTGGCCAAAAACTAAATTGTGAGTATCGAAAACAACAAGCCAAAGAGAGAGAAAAATGGTGCAACAAGATGCCACCAGCTAGCATGCTTAGACAACCCCTGCATAAAAAAAAAATTCCAGAACAGCTAGGAAAAAGTTACAACCTACACCAACGCTAAAAGCCTCAAGAACCAAGGACCTAATCAACTTCCTAACCAACCCTTGAAATGTTGCACTATGAGGAGGTGATGGAAAAAAGAGTAAATACTTTGGAGAAAGGGGCCAATAAACAAGGAAGAGTCATGACAGAAAAAAAAAAAAAAAAAAAAAAAAAAAAAAAAAAAAGACAATGTGCAAGAAATAAGAGAAATCATCCAAGAAAAGAAAGACATGATGAAGGAATTCATAAATCGTGGAAAGGGCTCAAAAGAAGTGAGAAATTTGTCATGAAAGGAAAGAAGGAGGGAAAAACGGAATTGGATGCTGAGAAAGATAGTCTGCAAAATAGTAGGAAAGACAAGAAATTCTCTGAAGAAGGAGAGTACTTGGCTAATGATGAAGAGAAGAAGGAAGATAAATCTGCACAGAGTAGTAAACTAGATGTGGAGGGAGTAGAATTGTTAAGGCTTGGGGTTAAAATAGTGGGGTCAGGGAGCAACCCAGTTGAGGCCCTAGTGTCCAGGGGTGCATCCACTATATCAGTTACAAATCCATATCCTGAATTTTCTGATGTTATAACACTTGTAGATCTTACTTTTATCGATGGCCACAGAGGAATTTTTGGTTTTCTCGCAGAGTTGTTTTTAACTAGCCATCTGGAATTACTCACAGTGGAGGAAAGTAAAGATGGTAGGAAAGAAACAGTTTTAGAGCGCACTATGACACTTGTGCTTTGTGGGGATAGCCAAGTAATTCTTGAATATCTAGAAGTAGAAATGAGAAAAAGAGAGTTGTCGCGAACATATGCTAAAAACAATTTAGTCGTCCAAGAAGTCATTAGTTTTCCAGGTCTTTTGGTTTGAAGTAGTTCTTATCATTAATGGAACATAAAGGGTTATATCGACCACCACCCAAGCCTCAAACCTGAATTGGCGGCCAGTAGCCAGTGGGTTCCCTTCATATGACTAAACGTTGATGAAGATGAGCCATCAGATCAAGCTTCACTGTTCCAACCTTGCGGAGAAGGTTGTTTTGTAGCATTGTGTGATGATGTGATATAATGTGTATGATAGGAGGAAACATTAAAAATTGGTTGTTAGTTGGGTTATTAGGTTGAGTGAGGTTTCCTTTATATAGTGGGGGGTCTTTGTAGGTAGGGGAGGTTTTTGGATGTTTTAGTGAATTGTTGACAGGATCATTGGCATCATGTGTGAAAGGAACATTGTGCCTTGGAGGCATTCTTGGTGCCTGAAATCAATAATACAGGATCTTTTCAGTGAGTTTAGGTGTTTTGCAGTTGTGCTCTTGGATTCCTCTATCTAGTAACCCAACATACTGCCTGTAACCACTTCTTGGGTTATCAAACAACAACAAAAAAGGCTCCAAGTAGCCTACAATTCTATAATTCCAATTATGGATATTTGTTCTAACCAAAACAACCATTACTAAAGCTAGAAACAGTCCGCAATCTATGAAGAAGTTACACCACAATATTTTAATCCAACTTAAGTTAGCTATTGGCACTCATCCAGTCGAACAGAATCTTCCAACTGAACTTCACATACTAGATCTCAGTTGTTTTCCCTTTAAAGTCTTGGATCATAGGGTGCAGCAGTATCATGGTATCTCGGTTCCTCAACTCCTTATTCA
This sequence comes from Vigna radiata var. radiata, assembly GCF_000741045.1. Taxonomy (NCBI): domain Eukaryota; kingdom Viridiplantae; phylum Streptophyta; class Magnoliopsida; order Fabales; family Fabaceae; genus Vigna; species Vigna radiata. The sequence goes on along the minus strand of NW_014543816.1, from coordinate 143,385 downwards.
GTGGCAAACATGAGGACCTGAAGGTGTTACATGGGAAGATGAAGGAACCATTCGTGATCAATATCCAGATTTCCACCTTCAGGATAAGGTTGTTCGGAATCCTGGGAGTATTGATAAGTCTTTTAAAGTGTATGTTAGGAAAAAGTTAAAAATTAGAAGTTATAAAATAGTTGTTAAGGGTTGGACGGTTTATGGGTAGTTAGAAGAGGTTAGAGGGAGTGATTTCGTTTAGTATGATTACAGTTCCTTCTACAGGGGTGGGTTTTTAGATTGTTGTTTTAGAAGTGCTAACCTGTGTGAAGGGAACTCTTCCCTTGGACGCTGTTGAATGTTTTTATACTTGTAATCCCGTAAATCTATCTATGTAATGGTTGAATGTTTAATTTGAGTGTTATTGCTGTATTAATCTTATAATTTGAATTCTTGAACTCAAAAATCCCTAACAAAAACACACTAAAATGTCTTGGATAAAATGTTAAGGATGTTTTCTTCAACAGTTCCATGAGTCATGCATTATCAAATCTGAAGGGACTATGTTCTTTTTACCATATTACTCTATAGACAAATTCAAAAGATAAACTCTCCAAGAAGAGATAAGCCCATCTAACAATTAGGATAGGACATTCCTCCCTCCACCACCACATCATGCTTCCTATACCTCTCTCATTTTCTTTAATTCCAATTCTATCCTTAGGTTAAAATTTGTTACTTTTACCATATTTTAATTTATTTGAAATCCCGGTTCTCCTACTTTACTCTTTGCTGCTGCACCCAATCTCACGGATCTCTCTTCCCATTTCCCTTTCACTTTCCCTACACCTCCAATCTCACGGATCTTTGTTTTCCGTTTCACTTTCCCTCCTCCATTTCTTTTTCCTTCATTTGTTTCTTTCTCATTTTCCTTTTGGATTTCAAAGCTTCCATTGTCGTTGATCTCTGGTGTGGAGGAGCGTGGATCTAGTTTCTTTGTTGTGGTCTCCAAATTGTCCAAGTTAGTTCTCCGCTCACTGTTTTAGTAGCTTTATTTTTTGTTATGTGCTTTGAATCTGTGTTGGACTGTTGTGTCGCTATCGTCGTGTCGCCGTTTGTTTGATTGTTTCTCGCCTAATCAGAACCCGCGAAAGAACCTCTTGTACCTGGTGAAGATTTTAACTTTTTAGGGTTTCTTACGTACCTGGCGAAGAAGCTATTGTTCTTTCACGACTTTCCCCACTACACCTTCAAGCACCACCACCAATCTCTGACACCACCACCACCGCGAAACATAACCACACCATCCCACACTCACAGCACAAACTACAACACTCTCACAGTAGAACAAACAATGAAACAAGATAAAACAATGAAACATGATAAAAGAGGAAGAAGACCTTATGTGGTTGCCATTGTATGAATTCATATGGGGAGACCACTATTAGGTTATTGATGGAGTGGGTAAAAGGTTAAAAATATTAACGCCAAAAGTTAAAAGCAACACCCATTAGGATGTCACATGAAGAAGAAAAGAAGAAAAGCATTTAATGTTACATGCATGTAATACATTCCTTACAATTAAACTCATCGGACAAAAGAAAGACATTTAAAAGTGCAAAAGCTGGTCAACGATCAAAAACAGATTTACAACAGACTCAATTCATCCTTAAATTAAGAAATTGACACTAAATTCCGGTAAATTTTTTTTTGAAGTATTCATCTATGATAATTTGAGATCATATAAAATATTAATCTTTTTTAATGATAGTTTGTATATATTTTATTAGTTTCAAACTAATCTTTCTGAAAAAAATTGAAAACAATTTATCTATACGTTACAAAGACAAACAATGAAGAGTTATGATAAAAGATTAACGACAAACTAAAATAAAACAGAAGAACAAATTCAGAAACACAAAAGTTTACGAAGATAAAAAGTCAAACAAGCAAAAGGAATTTCGTTTTCACCTGCGCCAAAGGAGAAATTTCCGGACCAATATCTTACACAATCTTGCTTCCTAATAATCTGTGGTGCTTGTACGATAAACGTTGATTTTCTTCACCTTCGCGCTAATACATTTCAGCACTGACGTATAAAATCGTAATACAAAGGCAATGCCTATCAAGTTATATTGCTTGTCCTACAGAAACTTTTACTGCTTTTATAGTTCAAATTACAAATTTTATCACTCATTACTGGATCTAAGAAATGAATTTTATATTGCAGTATACGAGGGCCACATCCAATGCTTTCACAGAAGGCAAGTCCAGATGCTGTGCTGGTCAAGATGTCAATACATGAGAAGAGCTAACTCCCTGAAATTAAATTATAATTATAATAACACCCATTCAATAATGTAAAGATTCTATTATATATTTCTTTTTATTTCACCATCCTATAACATTATTTCACAAAAATAAAGAGGTTTCACATTTTCTGGCACTTTTAAAGGCGCGTTTAAAGTTTAAACTAGTTTTGTTCATTTACATTTGACCTCTCACTAAAAGAAATATTCCAATAACTCTCAATTTAAAAAAATAAAATAAAAAATACAGCTTCACAATAGTCACACCCTCGCTACCACCACAATAGTTTCTTGAGGCCACCCCTACAAACTAAAATAAATATTGGATCGTTAAAGCCAAAAAAAGTACTTTTATCAAACTATTTACATTTATTTTTATTTTAATAAAACGTTTGGTATTTAAACAAAAAATTATATGAATTTAAAATTAACTAAAGCTTAAAATTATAACTATTAGAAATACATTATCGTCTACGAAACAAAATCAAATGTAAAGAAAAAATAAATCATACATAAAGACATTTTCATATTATTTTATATTTATCACCTAATTTCATTTATTTGACAAAAATACTTACAATCAAATACATTGACTTTTTTTAATCAATCAGAATTGAACACGTGTTAAGAAGTCTACAATATCACGCTCCTTGCTAAATACACGGAAACATTTTGCTAAAAATTAGCTTTTAACTTGTAGACCCTGTGATGCATTTCCCATCAAAATAACGTATGAAATGCATTGAAGTTAAACAATTTACCTGCTTAACGGGTTAACAGTTGACCCTTCTTAATCGGACCTCTCAAGCTCCCGAAATTTTTTATCCCAGTCAAGAGCTTCGTAATCTTGCTCAAGTAAGTCCTTGTCAGTGCTATACACAATTTGATCCTTTCCTATGACTGTCTTTTGGGCCATGTCCCGGGCACTGAAAAGCTGAAAGCCAGAAAAAGAATTTCTCAGGGACATTATGCCTGAGAAAAGCAATCCCCTATCCAAACTTCCACCCCCTCAAACAACACAAGAGCAGATCCAGAAATCATTTATATAAGCAACAACATCCAAAAATAATACAGAAATGAGATTGGAAGCGCTAATATACACAATGCATTCAAGGAAACATTTCCAAAATTCAATCACATCCTCGTTTTGTTGTAAACAATAAAATGAGGCAACACTTTATTATAAAAGACAGCCCAGAGTAATTAGAAATATATAAAGCAACAAATGAAGGTCTAAAACAGGTCCAACATTTTCTTGCTACTTCATTTTGTTTCCATACACAAACACAAGGTTGCCTTCATAAATTTAAAGAAAGATTCACTTGAATTTTATACGAAATAAAATATAGGAGATAAAGATGTCGATATACTCTATGGTCAAGATGACTTTCAAAAACCATACCTTCTGCCTTAGTGAAGTGTCAGGTAATTCAAGAAGTCGTGCACACTGCTCCCTAGCTTTATTTCTTTTTTCAATATCATCATTCTTTTTCCGAATAAAAAACCACCGGAAAAGAGGAATTGCAAAGAAAGAAGCAGCATAAATCTGCAAATATCACCATACAAAGTATGAGACATTGATGTTAAACAAGGCTAATAATAACTATAATCACAATATTTACACATTGCTAATAAATATAATCACAAGATTTACCTCACGCAAGACATGCAACAGTGGGTTTGGTACAAGGATGTTAGCTTGTCAAGGTGGAATGGAACTTTGATATAAAGCACAGTATGCATGTACTTAGGTATGAACACACATCATCATAGAAAAAACATGTGTTTATGGCTTTATTGGAGATGTAATTTGCTAATGAAATTATTGCCCCATGTGGTGGTGGTATAAAATTCATGATGCTTGAGAACCAGGGAGGAGATGGAGACAAAAATGGGTACGAAACCTTTTCTAAAGTGCATCCATCACAAGATTTGCTTTACTAGGTTGGTAGAAAATATGAAGAGAAAGCATTGTAATTTAGAAGTGCACTTTTGTTGTCTTGCATTATGTCTGTTTGAATTGAAAGGGAATTGAGTCTCATGATTTATACAATTGTGGAAAGCATACTCTGACAAATATTGTCTCCCATTTTTGACAGATTCAATTATGACGAACATTTCCCTAGTGTAGAGTGAAGCTAATTCAAGATCGGAGCACAAATTTTTTGCTGAAAAAAGTCAAGGGAACCCATCATGACTCAAGGCTACACCAATGGCAAGTGTTTGTTTCAAGCAAGGTTGGTTCAGAAAAGTTAGCATTGTAAATCTTTAAAGGATTGGGTGGCCTAAATAGTCCATGTAATCTTATTTGGTCAAAGGAGATCAGTGAGGGAAAAATGAGTGACAAAATGAAGATAGTGGCCAGTCAAGCCAAGGAAATTTTGAACCTTTTCTTGACCTAGAGATACACCTGCTGATGAAATGATGAAATGAAATGTCCTAGGTAATGTACTAAATTAACAGCTCAACTGCTTAAGAACCTAGCAAAAATATCGGTTAGGGGATAATAACATCAAAACCAAGTCTAAATGTTTGACATGGGAGGGAACATGAGAAAACCAAGACTAATTGGCATAAATATGGCTTGAGTAAATGATTCACAGCCGACTGAAAAGTGGAGGGAATATTTTTGAGATACAACATTACCAAAAATTTGTAATGTTGTTCCGGTGTATGAAAGGTAGTTTTGTGCCTGCCCTCGATGATGCACTTGGATTTGGTGGTATCCAAAGGGTAGATCAATCTAGAAAATTGTGGCAAGGCCTAACTCATCTATTAGATCATCAATAGAGGGTATAGAAAATCTATTCTTGATTGAAACAACACTCAGTGCTTTGTAATCAATACAAGTACCATGTGTTGGTGAATAGAAAGGGTTGGTGCTAGGTGTAATGATGCCTTCTTGTAACACATCAAGGATGACGAAGGACGTGGTACCTTGTCATCAGAAGTGTGGGTAATATAAGGATTCGTAAGAAGTAGACTTAAGTATGATTCAATCCTACAAAATTATCTTATAAAGTAAGGTTTACATTCACTTATAAATTATAAATCTATCTTATCTCTAGTAGATGCAGGATCTCTACAAAAGTCTAACATTGGTAAGAGGTGTTAGGAAAAAGAGAGGTGATCATGGGAGTGAGATAGATTTCTTTAGGTAGAAATCAATCACTCTCCAAACAAAGCACTCACACACACCAGATTACTCGAAAAGTACTGATTATTATTCTTGTAATCAAAGAATACAATGTACACGTCCAAAACTCTCAAGGGAACACTTTCCCTCCACAGGAAACAAGGTCCTGTCTGCACAAAAGAATTAACAATAGCTAATCTGTCACAAGACACCCCTGCCTCCTAATAAAGGCAACCCCATCAGCTAACCAACTTCTAACTACCTCACAAGCCTCCTAACCGCCTAACAACCTACAACCTTTTGATTAATTTCTTTTCCTCCTCTCATATACTTTTAAAACCCTATCAAAGTGTTTGGGTGTGTTAGATATATTATCTTTATCTTATCTTAATCTTTTATATTTAGTTAATTTGTTATTATTTTTTATTTGTATTTTGGACTTAATCCATATTTCTTCTATTATAAATATAATATCCTATGTGTATATTCAATACAAGAGAGATTAATCCCACTTATAATATTTCACCATACTCAACAAGGTGGAAGGCATTTTATTAGTCATTTTATTTACCTGTACTACGACAATTTTCTTCATCTTCAATTTTTTTTTCTTTCTTGATAAATAACAAAGGTATGAAGAAAGTAACCACTCCCATGTTCACATGAACCACCCACCCCATCATTTTCTAATCTTAAATTTGCAGCAATTAAATTGCCATCAAATTCCCAAAAATTACAATATCATCAACCAATATAAAAATGTTCCTTCTAAAAGACAATTTATAACTCTTTTTCAATATTGAAGAATCTAGTTGCTTGAACATAGAAATATTAGTTAGTACCTGAAGAAGAGGAAATATGTCGGCTACAAATTTAATGAAGCTACTGGGTGCAACTGCCATATCTCTTTTGATCAAAGAAAAACAGAAGTGAGGGCACTGAAACAAGAAAAAAATTGAAAAACTAACAAATGATGCAATGCGTCATCTGAAGAACTTACTTCAACATGGTTCCGAGAATAATGACTCCAAACAGATTAAGGCCACCTAGACCAATGGCCATTGCTCTCTCAGACGTGCCAGTTTTACTGCAATAGAACAACCACTACAGTTATGTTTTAATAAATATATATGGACATATGGATAACCACAACTGGATAGAAAAAATACAAATACAAAACCTGAACTGCCATTTTTTCTCTTGGAAAAATTTATCAATTCCAACCCAATCTGCCCATCTCCTTCCAACGTATTCTTTCCTCCTACTCTTTTGAGAAGCTGTCCTCTGCAGAGATGGAAACCTATACAGAATATTTCCCTGCATAACAAGCAATCTGCAAGTATATATAAAAAGAGGAGAAATAAGGCGAACAAATAATTCTCAGCAGAAACCAATAGCTACAATATGTTTTATAAATGAGTAGCATGTGGTATTATTATGTATAAGAGATCCATGTCTTGTGTAAAAACAAAGCAACTAATAACAATTGTAAGTCTCATCTCAAATGGTATTTGCAAGTTGATCCTGTATATTAGTCCTTAAAGAAATTCCTAATGTGTGCCAACTATTAATAGGCCACAGAGTAATTCTAAGGAGTGATATACCGGACCAACTTGCAGATACCATTTGAGAGGAAACAAAGGAAAGGCAGAAGTTAGTGTCTCAAATACCTCCTCGTCAACATCAGGCTGACCATCAAATCGTAAAAGTACAGGTAAGATATAGGATTCGTCATCCTGTCACCACCCAAAGATACAAGGTTAAAAATTAAGAATGACATCATATATATAAAAGCAGAGCTCAAATATGTTGTCCGTTGTCCATGTAAAATGAGCAAATATTGCTTTTGGTCCTCGTAGAAGTTGTCTTGGGTTTCCAACCCTCAAATCAAAAACCAATACCTCTGGTCCATGCTATCGTATGACATCAAGTGATTGATTTGAGTCTCAACGGAAGGCCCCATGACCATGTAGATAGACCCATTGCCCATCAAGTGGGTTGTTTACAGTTAGAGTCTTTTACTATAAATATAGGAGTTAATTGTACAGGTAGTTAGCTTTGGAATTTGTAAAGTCTAGACTGGATTATTCTTCCAGAGGAGGAAGGGAGGCTTCCTTGGTGTATTGGGGTTTGTTTCATTCATTATACAGCAATAAACATACTTTCTTTTACTGTTTCTGTTAGTTCTGGTGTGTGTGGAGTGCACTGTTAAACTTCTTGATCAAAGAGATCTAACATCAACTTACAATGACAACCCCAAATGTGAATCTCTCCTATCCTTCTCCCCCTATTTACATCTAACCAACCACTCAAACTGACAGACTAACTCAATATTCAGACTATCATAACTAACTCCCCCTTCTTTTATCCTAACAATATTCCCTTGTTTTCTCTTTCTGATTTTGCTTTTGCACTGAAGTTTGTCAGCCTTTGGGCATTTTTTCAGATGTTTCAGTGTTCTGGTTAGCTGTGTTTAACAGCTATGTTAAAAAGCTAGGTTTGGGTATGCAGAGTTGTGTTGGCTAAAAATGTCTTCAAATGGAGCTGATGCTACTAAGGATAATAGGGGTGCATTTTCATAATTGAAGTTATGTTGTGACTTTTAAGTATATTAAGCAGTATACACCTTATGCAAGCTTTTAAGTTTATAAATTGTGTTACCCTATTCAATTTATTTTCAAGCATCCATGTTTAAATAGGAAATTTGTTATATTCCATGCTAAAATATTTTATTTATGATTTTAGTCCTCTCTCCAGATTTTCATATTTCAAGGAATGGAGAAAAAAGAGTGCAACTGGCCATGCAAAAGAGGAACTCAGAAGAACAAGGATGGGTGTGGTCACTGCAAGATACCAAGACACAAGACGTGTGAATTATGAGGTCTCTAAGTCCCACTTCAATAAATACCCTTGTTAAACAAATTATAGATTGTTAAGTTACATATTAATTCCAGCTCTATGTGCGTTCAATTTCCACGTGCTGACAAAAGCAACTCCTTTTAGCTTCCATTTATCACATAAAATATGCTTGTCTAAGTATGTAGACACAACCAAACATATATCAAATTACCTTAAAACCCTCCGTAGAATCTATTTCAAGATATGGAGCAAGTTCTTCAGCTGCAACAACACCACCATTGGATGCTATGTATTGCCCAATCTGTACATCAGATGAGTAAAGTGGATTAGAGGAAATAAACATGTAAAGATATAGGAAAGTTTGCAAAAAGAAAAAAGTTAACATTTTAACATAAAATGGAAAATAGTACCAAATATGAAACAATAAAAAAAAAAAAAAAAAATCATCAAAGGCAACGGACCACTGAATTCAGTCCTCAATTATTACCAACTTCCATCTCTCTTCTTCAATTCCTTGATTAGGATCACCATCTCCAAATACAAAGGAGAAGACCTACACCAAAATGAAAAAGTCCTTATCTTCATTAGAAACCAAAAAAGTGGGGTGGGAGGATGACATGTTATTTCAATTACATCACACACCGACTCAATGAAGTTCATCTTGTCATCATCAGCTTGTAGCCTTCGTCTCCTATAATAATATGGATCCCAGTACCTTCAATAGTATAAAAATTAAATTATGACACCAAAAAGTTCTCTCAAAATGAAATGTGATTATACATACAGGAAACTAGATACATCTGCTACAAACTGAGAATGCAATTGGAGGAATGAAAATATATTTAGTTCAATCTAAACCATACACAAAAAGCAAATCAACTTCCCCTACTCTTCCACATTTATCCACACAGGCTAAGAAAAATGTTTCGCCTTTATAGTATACAGTTACATGGTTTGGTATTGCAGCAAAGAACCAAAGAACTTTGTAAACTCAGATCATAAACTCTTACGAGTTTACTTTGGATAAAAAATATTAAAATATTTATAAATGATATAACAGTTGAGAATAAAAAGAGAATATAAAATTGGAGGGCTTACAAGATCCCTCTTGTGATATTGTATTTATAATGATAGAAACTGATATAAAGGAAGATGAAAGATCAAAAGACTACCCTAGATTCCTAGGTACAACTCATAGAGTGCACTAGACTTCTAGGTACTAGGTACTAATCATGATTACAGCAGATAAATAGTTCCCAATGCACTAATTACTTATTTCAACAATAATAATTCAACGTTATATAACATTATAAATAACATTTTACATTTTCTTACTGAAAATTTATTGTTATTACTATTAGTTTATCATATTATATATTTCAAATTATTTTTTATGTTTCTCTAATATTATTATTATTATATGATATATTATGTTTTATATAAAACAAAAAGTTGTTGGACAATGAGGTCCAAAAGGCCAGCATAGAAACAAAGTAGACCCCTTAAACTTCACCTCACATGAAAAATTATTTTGTACCCTAACCCGTGCAGCACAGGATGGCCACTACGATAGAGCAGACCACCAACACAAGCAAAGGCACACGACCGCACAGCAATGGCATGGCAAACAATCAAAGAAGAAAATAAGGACACAGCAAACAACCAGAATGGAACTAAATCATGGTGCATCAATGACCATAGGACTAGCATTCTCTAAAAAACTGAAACCCCTTTGTTCTACTCAATATTCGTTCTCTAAAAGGTTGAAACCCCTCAATATACATGCTCTGAAGAAGGAAAGCAAATTGAAGATTCAATTTGAAGTTGAGGATGAATATGGCTTATGCTTTGTTGTTAGGAGAAGTTGTGAATTAAATTTAGAACATTTATCTTTAGTTGTGTCATTATTTTGTCTTGAACTTGGTGGCCAATGGTTATAATGATATTGCTATTTGAAATTTTAGACTTAATATTATTAGGTTGCTTTCATTACTTTCAAACAACAACAATATTTCTGCATTTTTATATTATTATCTATCTATCTACACACATATATTGCATTTTTTTGGCAGGCAAAACCTGATAAGGTTTTAAGAGTATATGAGAGGAGGAAAAGAAATTAATTAGGTGGTTAGGCGATTAAGGGGGGTTTTGTGCTGTTAGCAGTACTTATTTGGTTGGGTTGCCTTTATAAGAAGACAGGGGGCCTTGTAACAGGTTAGCTTGGTTAATTCTTTGTGTACGGACCTTGTATCCTGTGGAGGGAAATTGTTCCCTTGATAGTTTTGGAGGTGTACATTGTTTTCTTGTTTACCAAAAGCAATATACAGACGTTTTCCTCTTATCTGTGTGAGTGTTGTTTTGCGTGTTAGATTGATATCTTTACTAAAGAAATCTATCAAAACTGTTGGAAGTCCCACATCGGATAGAGATAAGGCCAATTTATAATATATAAGTGGGGTGCAGACCTCACCTTACAAGCCGGTTTTGTGGGGTTGAGTTAGGCCTAAAACCCACTTCTGACATGGTATCAGAGCTATGGTTAGAGTCTATCCTAGCGATATTTGTTGGGCAGATTGTTCCACCCGCTATTGGACCGTTATCGGACCACCCATTAATATCTAGTCTCACGCTCGATATGTATATACATCGGCGGGAGGGGGGTGTGTTGGAAGTCCCACATCGGATAAAGATAAGGCCAATTTATAATATATAAGTGGGGTGCAGACTTCACCTTACAAGCCGGTTTTGTGGGGTTGAGTTAGGCCTAAAACTCACTTCTAACAAAAACCTATTATGGCTTCTGATAGATTTCTATAAAGGATATTTGGGTTACGGTATTTTCTGTTATGCGATATCAATAACATGGGAGATAAGGGACTTGAGTCCCAAATAGGAAGTGTGAGATTTTACTATTGGGTTTATAAGGTCTTCGGCTCTCTCTCTCACTCTATATCCATCTATACAAGCTTTTGTAGTGTGGTTCTCTTAAGGTTCATATCAAAAGGAGAGGTGAAAGAAACCTAATTTAACTACCTTGCATCACCATCACCAATATTAAATGTGCACATGTAAGTGATGACCCTAACTTAATTGTGTGTCTCTCGTCTTCCTCTTCTTTATTTTTAGGCACATGAAAACTTACTAAACTTCATTAAGCAACCAGAAACACATAATTTTTAAATTCTAACTGGCAGAAAAACCTTGAGAACCAAGAAGGAAAAATATTTGAGAAATTTTGTATAAAATGCAACTCCAATACTACAAAGTAGAATTACCAGAACAAATCAATAGGATTGAAGTAGAAAGTAAATCCTGAATCATATGACCTGCCTCCACGCCTTCCACGATTATCGTCATCACTGTAAATAAAGAACACCATTCCCTCATTCACATTACTAAATTTTTCAAGAAAAACTATAGTTATCGACATTAAAGTTATGGAATACCTTCTACTGCTAGTTACAAGAGCAATTATTGTAGTGTAAACAATAACAATGGATGCAATAAGCGCTGTCCCAAAAGATACCCTTATCAAGTATTCTACTGCGGCCTGTCAAAGTCAAAGTTATACAACACCACTCAAGCGATAAAACATCAGCAACAACTGGTACAGAGAAGACAATAGTCTTCATACCTTGGCCTTGTCAAAAAAGGGTTCAGCTTTAATCCTAAGCGACTTGGCACCAAGCCTTGATCGATAATCTTTTGGAAATACATAGAGAACGTCACCTTCCTCAGAAACCTACAGATACCACGGTAGCACAGACAGAACTTTATTCCTAAAATTTAACCATAATCGGAGTGTACAATAGATAGGAAACCAAGGAAACAAATTAATAACGATCTAACTGCAGCACTTTTTCCCCCACATTGATAAGAAGTTTTGAGCACTATTCTACAATAGCCTAAAATCTACCACTAAAGCTATAAGGAAAATAAATACAAGCATTTAAATTTTCGATAGGTAAGAAAAATACACATATAACCTAAAATATGCCCTACAAGTGTCATTATCTAACTATAGGAAATTAAAATATAATAAACTAATAATATTATAAATTTGTAATATTCTAAACCCATACTATAAAATCCTTAAGCCATTTAATTTTCCTTCTTTTTGGGCTCTTTAGGATCATCCTATCACATATGGTACTGGAAGCTTCCTAATGTAAAGGAAAACAAAGTAACAACCTCTAAGAAGCCATCAGTGTCAGCGGCAAGAGCTTGAAGAGCCTTCTGAGCTTGATTCAAGTTAAGGCCAGCTCTGCTAGCCACATCCCCAATGGTCACTCTCCCTCCGCATCCATCCACCGCCTCCATCGTTCGCTTCCTCACATCCGACGGCACCTTATCGGTTTCCACTACGCCCCCCGGCCTCGCCACCAAAACCCTAGAATCCAATACCCTTCTCGAGACTCTCCCAATCAACGGACTTTTCACGCAAGGGAAAGGTATTTTTTGCTTCGGGCGCTTCGCCAAACTGGAAAGAAAGAAGGATTGTGGCCGCCGGAGCCCACAACTGGGGATCACGGTGATGCACGTCGAAATGGACGCCATTTCAGTGTTTGGACATGGAAGAAACTTTGGTTGTTCTGATGACTGTAACTGCAACACCTAAACTCCACGGAAGTATGAAGGCTACGAATTTCCGAGATATTCAGAATGGCATTTTATCCGGAAAATACATCAAGAAAAAAAAAAATAAAGAACGGCTTAGTGATCATTTTCGTGTGCTTCTAGTGAAAAGAAGCGGGAGCAGAGGATGAGGCTCGCGTATTGACGCATTTGCCCTTCCCTCTCAGAAACTACTAATTTTTTTTAGTCAGAAATGCTTAACCACACACATACATTTCTCTTTTATCATGTTTTTTAATTTATATTTAAACTAAATGTTAAATCATTTAGTTCATAAAATCATTATCATTTGGGAAAGTTGAAATTGATACATCCGTATAATTTATATTAATATGGCTAAAATATTTTTTCATATATTTTTTTTAATTGTTTATTTTTAAATTTGTAATGTGTTAAAAACTGAGTAAATTTCATGTCATGAGTTGATCCTAATATCATTAATCATTAATGTTTTACATTTGAATTAACTAGTTTTAAGGAAACTACGATTAAAATTGTCATAAGTTTTAAAAGTAATTGTCTTATAATTAAATAAATATTTTAATGTTTACAATGATTTCTATCCTTCACTGTAATTCTTTTAATTTAAAAAAAAAAAAAAAAAAAAAAAAAAAAAAAAAAACAAACGTTCGTGATAATAAAAACAAAAGAGTGTCATTAGAAATGAAAACTTCTTCCGTATTTTTTTCCTTCATAAAACACTCTGGATTTCTTTATCTTATTATCAACCGATCCTTTGTTCTTTCTGCAAAGAAAGAGGCGACTGGAAAACAAAATGTAAGAAAAGAGAGTAAAAGTAAAAATTATTTAGTTTTTTATTGTTAATATCTATTAAGGTATTATCAAATACATAACTTCAATTCAATTATATAACTAGGAAAATAACGTATAAGGGAAAGTACTAAATTACTTATGCTTATTTGGACACCAATTGATAGTTCTTTTCTTATTATTTTCAGTTTCTCGATATATGAAATTTATCGGAGGTTTGTGGAGGGATCCTTTGACTTAGTTGATGCGTAAGGACCAAATTTGGACAGATCAGTGTGAGGCTAGTTTTGAGGAGATGAAAAAAGGTTGTCAACTGCTCTGGTATTGATTATTCCATACACAAACAAGGCTTTTGAGGTGTAATGTGATGCATCATATCAAGGTTTGGGTTGTGTTTTGATGCAGAATAGGAAACTAGTGGCGTATGCAGCTCGACAGTTGAAGGTGCATGAGAAGAATTATCCTACACTTGATATAGAGTTGACAATGTTGGTATTTGCTTTGAAGACTTGACAACGTTACCTCTATGGAGCGAGATTTCAGGTTTTCAGCGACCACAAAAGTCTGAAATGTTAAGACAAGCATGTTTGAGAGAAAGACTAGGATTGTGTATGACATCTTTGGTTTTGAAGTTTAACAAACAACATTAAATGAAGTAGTCCTGCGTGTAGTCTTAAGTCCTCAAATATACAAGAAAGAACATGTTACAATGGTCAAAACAATAAAAGTTGGAAAAGCATCATAGAAACACAATGTATATATAAGAAAGCATCTACATAACAAGTCTAATACAAATTTGTGAGTAAAACTACAATGGAATAAAATTGAAACAACATAAGAGCACAACAAAAAATTCATATAATATAGCTAAAACTTTTAACTCATAAAAAAAATTCTAATAACAAAACACTAGGAATCTAAAGAATGTTATAGCAAGAAAAGTTACACAGCTAATGTCACTATAGGAAGAAAAGAAAGGCTACCAAGGAGAACAACCAAAATCAACTAGTATCTTAACACATCCTATGGATTAACGAAAAGTACTAACAAAAGAAGATCGATGAAGAGTTAGCCTTCTAAAACTCGCAACACAAATGGAAAAACAAGACTTAAGAAAACTGCCAGGAACCAAGGATTTTGTAAAATGTTTCTTTAAACGACTTCTCTAGTTAATAAATCAATAAGTACTTTGCCAAACATTACTAAACAATGATCAAACAAACTATTGGTATGGCAAGAAAAATTGAAGGGTTGAAAAGATGTGTTTGGAAAAACATCTTAAAATAATTTAAAAACTCATATCAAATGAGAATCATGCTAAATGCATATGGTAAACAAGATGCACCACTAAATGCGCCAATAAAAGTCTTACTGGATGATAATCAAATAAACTCTCAATATACTTAGTTGATAAAAGTTTCAAACGATGCCTTTAGAAAGCACACTGAAAAGTCTCAAATGATTTTTCAAAAACCTATGTTGGAAAACAATATAATCTTCCTTAGTTCAGAATTTAGTTGAGTTTTGTGTGTTTTGGTTCATTGTGTATTTTACATCGTTTACTGTTTTTATCTTTTGCATACTATTAGTGGACACAGTCAAAGAAATAATATCGCGTATAAAGACAAGAATGATAAGCGAAGATTTAAACAATAGATAAAATGAATAGGTAAACAAATACACAACAACCAACAAATAAACAGCAACCAATAAAATTTTATTAAAACACAAAACAAATTACATGAATGTAAACATGGACTCCTAAGATGAACTCTAGGAATTTGGAGAAACTCACATTGATTCTATGTTATCCTAACTTCTGGTGTACTCCCCCTAAGCATGCTCCTAGATGTTAATGTGTATACTCTTTCTCCATTCTCTCCCTTATTTGCTAAACATCAAAAAGGAAGGAGAGAAAGGACATCACAACCTGATAAATGGGATTAGTCCACATCAGATCATATTATAACAATAGAATAATATGATGATGGGATGAAGGATAGAATGGGTGAATCATAAGGCAAGGAAGGAGTGAAAGAATGATGGTTGGGTAAGGTCGATTTAGGTTAAGAGGTGTGTAGGTAATGTGGGAGAACTACATGCGTAAGGCAGGTAAGTTCTGAGTATAAGAGTAGGAAGGGATGTTGGATTAAGTAGTCAGCAACCTTAGGCGAAATTTTCTTTGAGTACTCGAACCACTCCTGGTACTAGAGTATCACCCCTAGATTCCTCAACTCAAACAAAGTTCAACTGTAAGTGTTTTCATTCTCTTCAGAATTGCAATCAACGATTGCTTACAACCAATTCAGACTATATCTCTCGTAGAGAAGATGTTATTACAATACAAAACAGTCTAAACACTTGCAGGTGTTTCTCTCTTTTCTCTTACAAAGTAAGCAATATAATAATGAAGCTTGAGAGTATTTCTTTTTTCTTTTGCTCTTCTTTTATCTTTTTCTTTTCTTCAGCTCACATGTATTATTTTTCTTGAGCTCTTTCTTTTCTTCTCTCTCCAAAGCTTGTAGGATGAATGTTTTGTTGTAAGCTTACACTTGACTATTCTTTTAATTTTTTTTGGAAGTTCTTCTATTTAAAGGCTTCATAGGTATATGTATGTTAGACTAAGCTTTTAGCCTTGATACTCGTGTTTCTCTTTCTTCTTTGTACAACAATTATTAGGTAAGTCAACTCATCAGAACAAGCATGCTTTTTAAGTACTTTGCTTGAAGTAGGTTGTACGTTCCTTTTAGGTATAGCTTCAAGTGAAGAACATTATGTGAATATCTCCTTTGTCTCTAACGTGCACTTTTGTTATTTGTTGTGTAGCTCTGTGGATGCATGTTTAATAGCTTATCTGCAATGAGTAGAGTAAATTGTGCTTGCAGCAAATATGTCTTTTCTTATCACTTTTTTTGTTTTTGAACGTTAAGCATTTAATGTTATTTAATGCTTGATCAAGACAACAAAGTTTTTTCTTTTTTTTATTTTCTATTGTTCAGTAGAATTTTACAATTAAGCTCTTTTCTAAAGATACCAAGTGTTGTATAGAGACTTCATCATTGGACGAAGTATTGTTTAAGCTCATGGTATTGTTTAGTCAAGTAAACGCTTCTTTTGGTTTTGTCTCTTTTTAGACAGATAGCGTTTAGCTTGTTTCAAGCTTTCTGTTTCAACTGACCTTCGCGTTCAACAAGCACCATGGTCTCACGTCTTCTTTTCCTTGAGTCGCCACCACCAATCTCCTCGCGCAGCCATGGAAAACCCCAAAACCATTATCATTCCCTTCATCGTTAGCTCCACCGTGAAACATCCATGGCCACAACTTGCAAACCAGAAACACAACGCCACCCAAAACACCACCATAGACCACCTTCATCCAAGTCGAGAAATCCCTTTTCACGCTCCTTCGTCAAACCAAACCTCCACATCAAATCCCTAAAACCACAAAGAAATATAAATCTTTAATTTGTTTAGAGCCCCTGTTGAAAGGATTTTTGTCGCCTAAAATCTCAACAAACCAAAATTCCCCACTAATGTAGCATAGGGGCAACCTAAGGTATTAATCCGTGGACTTGGTACTTTCTAAGCTAAGAATTATATAATTAAGTCCTAATTATGTATTTACTAAAACTGGGTGGGGAAAATAAAATGTAAAATGAAACCTAATATGAAAAAAAACTAAAAGATAATGCAATGCATGATTTTATCTAAAATGAATGCAAGATGCCTAAAATAAAATGATGCAAAGGAAGAAAAAATAAGACTGTAATCTATGCTAAAGAAAGATAAATGGAATACCTAAACTAAAGTGACTTATCAAAAGAAACTAAAAAAATCTAAGAAACTAAAGGTAGAATGCATGAGAAGTGACACATGATTAAAAATGCAAAGAGTAATATGTAAAGAAAATCAAAACCTAATTGGTAAATGATATGGTAAAGATCAAAACCGAATTGACACAATAAAAGATGAAGAACTAAAGAATAATGGGCAAAGGTTGAAATCAAAATTTATTATGCAAATGATGTATAAATCTGTAAAACTGAGTAAAAGCATTTAAAATCAAAAGCTCATATCAAAACAACTCCAGAATTTATTTCTTGGCCTATTAGATACATGTGAATATCAATCTGTCTCAAGAAGACATCTTGGTTAAACAAGCCCACTTTGGGGTCTTGTAGACTCTAATATAGAGACTGAATATTGCATATTTTCATTCACAATACCAAATAGATTAAGCAATCCACCTAAAATTTGCTAAAATCAAAACATCTAAACACTGTAGCACAATATGATTATTATCTACTTAATAGGAACCTAAAGCTAACACATAAAAGGAAAAAGACGACTTTAACAAAATATCAAATTCAAAAGCACCAATTAAAAGTACGAGAAACATAAATATAATGAAACAGGTTCCTAAAACAATCATCTAAATGTAATAAAATGCTGAAAACTTAGAAACAATGTTTAGAAATCATAACAGTAAACAAAGATCTGAAATCACAATATAGAATTAACAAAATAAAATTGCTAGAACAGTAAACGCAAGTGCAGGAAATGAAAATGGAACTCATGAACAAGTAAAGTTGTAAACTAAATCATATTTAAAATTCTCATTGCGAAAACATAAAATTGGAAATACAGAATACCAAAGTTTATCAAAACCCCGTTGTCTGTCACCCAATGGAAAATCCAAGAACCCCAGTGTAAGAAGCAAAGTTTCTACCCTATGAAAGCTGTAAAGAAATCTACTCTAAAGTGAGAGGATGTGAAAACCTAGTCTAAGTACATTGCCTGTCACCCAATGCACGTATTATTCTCATTACAAAACTCCCCTTTATATAGGGCAAGTCTAAAACAGAAAAAGAAAGAAATAGGAAAAGGGGGAAGAACTGAAAACAAACTCGGAAGCTTCTCAATCGATCTTCAACAAACTCTGCTTCACCCTACTCTTCAATCGTCACTGGTTTGATCAACATCTTGGGCTGGTCTCCTTTGGGCCTTGGAGATTTTGGCTTGCCTCTCTTCTTCTTCTCATCGCTGATTCACGAACCCTAGTTGAACCCCTCTTTTCTTCACGAACCCTAGCTGCTGGGTTTCCTTTCTCTTTCTCAAATGCTCGAGGGCTTCCTTCATTTTGCCAAAATGATTTACAAATCTCTGACCCCCAAGCAACTGTAGCTGAAACGCACCATTCCATTTAAAGTTTATCCCATGCCAGCGTTTTGTTTAAGCGAGCTTTATTCCATCAACGGCCCAAAATGCCAAGTGCTTCTCTGTCAGCCCAATCTTCCAATTAATTCCAATAGTGGCAGCAACTAGCGTGTGGCAACAACCTTCCATGTGCAGCAACAACCTTCCATGTGCAGCAACACAATCCAATCTGCAAAAAGAAAGAATTTAACAGCTCAATTAGTAAAATAAAATCCTATAATCCTAAAGAAAATAAATTGTTACATTTAAAGAAAAGAGTAAAACACTTATTTATTTAAAAATACTATTTATTTAACTAAAAAGGGAAAATTAACACTATTTCTATCAAAAACCTATTTTTATCCTAATTACTCTAAACTATGTTATTTCTAGAAAATTAAAAGCTAAATTAACCTAAAAGAAGCGTATTAACAAAGAAAAATGGGGAAAAATAGAGAATTAACAGCCCATAATCGCTAAGAACCCCTAAAATCACGAGTTCATTTTCTTCTTCACGAAGAACCCTTTCTTCCTAGTGAGAAATCCTTTCTTGCACTCATTCGTCAAACCAAAGATCCACATCCAATTCCTAAAACCACAAAGAAATAGAAATCCCCAATTCGTTTAAAACCCTAATCACTAAGAACCCCTAAAATCGCGAGTTCATCTTCTTCTTCGCAAAGTACCCCTAAAACCTAACATTGCCATGTAATTCACTTGAGCTTGCCACGCAATCAATAACTGGTCAACTCATTAACTTTTGGCTATGATAGATATTACACTGTCAGTGTTTTTAACGCCATAAAGAAAAAGGACCAACTTGAATCGTTTTTACCAAATATGGGACCATTATGAACTTTTGAAAAATAGGAGGACGACTTTTGAAAAATTTAAGCCTTTTTAAATCTATTAAAGACTTAAAATTTGATTAAGTCTAAAATGAAATTTATTAACATGATTTTGTATTTGTTCGTATAAAAAGTTGCCATGGAAACAATGGGTTTCCAAACAAGATAAAGCTTTAGACTTATGAAAAGCTAAGTACAATTGAGAAAATTTAACCAAATGATGGAATCCAAGTACAAAATTATTACAAAATTGATAGAGTTGTCAAAACGGGTAACCCGGCTCAACCCACCCCGGCCTACCACAGGTTGGTGGGTTAAACAAGTTGGCTCATTAATAGAGCTGTCAAAATGGGTAACTCGGCCCGACCCGACCCGACCCACCACGGGTTGGTGGGTTAAACGGGTTGGCTCACTTAACTTTTTTTTCATCCTCTTCTTATGAGATTCTTATAACATGTTACTTTGATGGATCAAATTGAAACAATAATAATTGGACCAATTTATATAAAAGAAACTAAAAAACTGAAGAATCTAAATTATTAAGGAGCATGTGATTATTTTGTATTTATTAATATAAAAAAATTAAAGAATCTTAGTTATCATAAGTAACATGTGTTTATTTTGAAATAATTAATATAAAAAACCTGAAAAACCTTAGTTACATAATTATGTTTTTTATATAGGATATTTTATATGATTTTATATTGTTACGATTGTGTATATTAAACAATGAAAAATGTTTGATGAAGTGGTCAAGTGATTGTAAAAATATTGTATATAATTTTCCGTGTTATTAATTATTAAAAGTATTGTAAAATATTGTATATATAGGATGTTTAAATATTGTAAAAATATTGTATATATAGGATGTTTAAATATTGTAAAAATATTGTATATATAGGATGTTTAAATATTGCAAAATTGTTGTATATATATAGGATGTTTACATATTGTAAAACTAGCCTAAAGAAAGGTTGTGCATTTTGAATAATTAATTTGATATCAATAAAAAAAATAGGATTTGAATAATTAATTTAATTAATTTGATTTAATTAAAAAAAAAAGTGGCTTGGTGATCCAACCCGACCCATCACGGGTTCAACCCGTGTGAGTCGGGTTCTTAGTATGCTGGGTCAAAATTGACTCATATCAAAATTTTCGTATTTTTTTCCAACCCAACCCGACTCAAACCCGTGGTGAGCCGGGTTGGCTCATGGGTTTCAACCCATTTTGATGGCACTACTCACTGACTCACTTAATTATAAGTTTTTTTTTAAATAAAAAAAAGTTAATTCAAATATAAATAAATTTCAGTCTAAAATGGTGTTAAACTCCAAAGACAATTCAAAATAAAATAAAAAAAATATCATACAATCCTGAAATAATCCAAAAACAAGCACAAAAGGCAAACAAATAAGTTTTTAATATTGATAAATTTTGTATCACTGGTCAATTTGGAATATTAGAGTTTTGAATAAATAAATCTATAATATTTTTCTTTCTTGAAACATTTTTTTATCCCCATCTATAATATAATAAAAAAATGCTAACTAATAATACTGAAACATAAAATAATAAATAATTAAATTAATTAAATTAGGTGGGTTGGTGAGCCAACCCGACTCACCCGCTCAACACGGGTTCAATGCGGATGAAACGAGTTCTAAGTGAGTCGGATTGGAAACTAACCTATATAAAAGAATTACATTTTTTTCAAACTCAATTTAACTCGTAGTAGACCGAATTGACTCGTATGTTACAACCCAATTTGCCAATCATGTTTCTATAAATGGAGAAGCTTAGACTTGAAATATGCTAGATATTAGATCAGCATTGTTTGCAATGAACCGTCATTGTATTATATATATTTTTTTTTTTAGAGTTGATTGGTTTACTATGATAATCATATATAAAGATCAAACAACTATTATATATAACTATTTTATCTTAATACAATGTTAGTATATTATCTTATCAATCTTTTGGTAAATTCAAAAATTAAATTTATTTTAAATTTATATATTTATTTTATATAGATTAATTACATATTTTATTTATATTTTTGTAGGAATTTTCTAGTTATATTAAATCTACGTAAATATAACTTTAGTTATTTTATAGGTTTGTTATTTTCCACTCGTCAACGTAGTTATTAAATAAAAAATTATATGATGCATGTATATTTCATCTCAAAGAAAATAAAATAATACAAAATACATTAACAATCAATAGTATAAGAAATATATATATTCTACTGAAAGAAAAACAATTGTAAATATATCTTATCCAACTAATCCGTAAACAAAAATATTATCTTCAAATTAAAATATTGCAAATATATATTAAAATCAAAAGATTATACATACATATTTATGTATAAAAATGAAATTATAGTAACACAATCTTTTATTAATATAAAAAATTGGCATATTTTCTATTAAGAAATAATATTCTTGTTTTTGTTTTTGGTTAATGTGTTTCCATGTGAATAAAATAAGATTAAATTTACACAAACACTAACAAAAATATAACTAATCCTATTTAACCAAATAACGACAAATTTGTCAGAAAAATCAATTGCATTTATAAACAAGTATAAATAAACATCTTCCACTCTGACGTTATATATCGATTTTTTAATTAATTAATTAATTTATTATTATTATTATTATTATTATTATTATATATATATATATATATATATATATATATATATTTGTTAAGAGGATTTCTTTCATAATTAAATAATCCACAAAATTATCGCTATATTACAATATAGGTATNNCANATATTCTATTATCATTTATCTACGAAACATATATATACAAATCAAATAAAATATCGAATATATAGTATTATGATTGTGCATAATCTATTTTATATAAGAAAATAGAATATATCTTATTTACAGATATGTCGTACTTTTAGTTATATATATATTTTCATGGTTAGTTAGACTTTGATTCAAAGTAACTTAATTGAATAATTTCCCAATTTATAAAGATATCAAAGGGGTAACCTTTTCATTGTAATATGGATAGAAGGTTATATTTTATCTTATGAATAAAATAATCTTCATATATCTCTTTTATTCAATTTTATAAGATAAATCACACCAATATCCAATATAGTAGATATTCATAATAAGGATTTTAAAATTTGAATTTATCTTTAACAATAAAGATTTTCTTTTATCTTAAATTATTATATCTATATATAATTAATGTTAGAGTTAGAAATACACACCAATAAGCATTTCTTATCTCCTGGGAAGTATGTTATTTTTACAATTCGGAAATTTGGAAAATTATGACTTGATAACGAGGTAAGTGTCTGATTTCCATGTTTTCAGTGTTATTAGTTTATTAGTGATGATGATCTTGACTCCAAAGTTTTGCTATGTTTTAATTCTTTTTTATTTTGGGTTTTTCATTTGTAGAATATTCTTGTTGGCTTACAAATTTAATGGTTTTTTCTCGTAATTTTTGGATTAGTGGCTTAAAATTTTAATGGCTTACTGACATTCTAATTGTGATATTTTCTTGTCACATCTTCTATCTAGTTTTAAAATTTTGATTATTGTTTCCATGGAATTGATTTTATTCACACTTTTTTTTTTTTTTTGTAGAATAGGAGTGAATGACATTATCAAACATGTATGATGAAATGGTGGAATTGTTTTCAACACCCATACAACTTCCAGCTTCTGGACATCAAATGGATCTTTCTCCTGTAGCCTTTCTTGAAACTGTAATACGTCACTCTCTTTTCTTTTCTTAAATATCATATAGACAAAATTCTAGCTTTTCTTTACACGTTATCTTTTTTTGTGAAGGATGTTACTTTATTGGATGACCATGATAGTAATTTGGACATTGATAACATGTCATATGAGGTAAGTATATTTTGTCTATATTTTGATTTACGAATGTTTAATTCTTTGAAATTGGACAATAGGAACTTCTTGAATATTTCGAACAAATTGACAATGTAAGCAGAGGTTTGTTAGAAGAAACTATTACAAGAGTCGTGAAGTTCAAAACTTGTTTATTACCTAACAACTTGGATGGGATAACTTCTGAAGAACAAGAAAGTGATCTTTGCGTAATATGTCAGGTATAAAATTTAATAACATCAAATGACTCATTTTATGGGTAATATCCATTAATCTTTTAATTTAGTTAATGAAATTTTTGATTTNGGTANGATATTTTACAAAGAGCATACATTTCTCTTTNGCATGTTAATTTGAAAACTTATGCATGCTTTTACAGGATGAATATAAGAACAAAGAGGAAATTGGAATTCTACCATGCCAACATAAATACCACACAAATTGCATAAGGAAATGGTTACATGAAAAAAATGTTTGTCCCGTTTGCAGATCAGAAGTATTAGATTTTGATCAGACGTTGAACTAAAAAACCCTTATTTTATTGCTTCTACATGCACACTTCTAATACATGTAGTTAAAATTGTCAATTTCATTTGATGGTACAAGAACAGTTGTAATCAAGTTGTATAGATTACTATGTTAACTTTAGGAGATTAAAGTGTCTTGTTCATAGTTTTTGCATAGACAATCGAATGTAATTTTTGCGTATAAATGATAACGAAAATTGTTTATATTTTTAACGTTGTTTTCTTATTTTTCAAATAAATGTTTGATGTTCTATTTTCAAGTATGTGATAAAAAAAGAATTTTCTTTATGGTCTATAATATGTATTATATATGGATTGTAATGTCTTAACAACAGAAATTTGAGAACATTTTGACAACGCTACGTGTCAAAAGGCTATTGGGTCATTTAAAATATTTTTTTTCGGTTAAAGTTGGCAATGAATTTGGCTTCCGAAAATGTCCCTCTCATTTTTGTTTTCATTCTTACTCCATTGTGCATTTTGGTTTTCATTTTGAGTGTGTGTTTTCTCTCCTTTCTCTCTTTCTCTCTCATGAAGCAAGCTTCATCTTCTCCGGCGAGACTCTGGTGAAGCAATGGAAAGCTCCAGTAACAAGGTATTTTCTTTTCCCTTTCCATTTTCCGTTTTCCATTTTCCGTTTCCCATTTTCCATTTCCCATTTCCCTTTTCCCTTTTTTCCCTTTTCCCTTACTCCATTTTCTTCCTCTCTCTAACCTCTTTCATCGTTCTATTTCCTTTCTCTCTCCAAGCTCTCTCCTTTCTCGCTTCAAGCTTTCTCCTTTCCCTCTTAAAGCTCACTCCTTTCTCTCTTCAAGCTCTTTCCTTTCTCTCTTCAAGCTTTCTCTTTTCTCTCTCATTTCTCTTTATTTTTGCTTCATCTTCTTCAGCGAAGCAACCCGACGAGAAAAATGTTCTCCTTTCCATTGATTTTGTTGTGGGAAATGGAAAACTCTGGTGACTTCGGTGATGAGAGCAAGATATTTCCACTATTCCCTTTCCCCTTTCGCGTTTTCCCTTTCCCACTTCCTCTTTCCCATTTTCCATTTAGCCTTTTCCTTTTCCTCTTTCCCCGAACCATGCAATCGATTACCAGGGACTAATTGCTGATTTGTACAAAAAGATACATGTTACTCCCCAGCTGGAAACACTTGACTCCCCAGGGTCATTTTTGTATCCTGTCGATGATTTTTTCTATTTTTTGCATGGATGCCTCACGTTGCTCATCATTGATGGTGTCAAGTGTATCAAAGCACAATTTGCCCCACTCAACTGTGGAGGAAAAAGCTTTTATAGGTGTTTAAACCAAGGTAGGTGAAGTCCATGACCATTTTTGCCCAACTTATGCCCTGTAATCGATTACAAGATTACCAGGGCATGAGTTGGGCAAAAATGGTCATGGACTTGAAGTTCCTTGGTTCAAACACCTATACGAGCTTTTTCCTCCATAATTAAGTGGGGCACACTGTGTTATGACACACTTGATACACATGACCATTAAACTCACTCACCCATCTAAAATAGAAAACATGAAACAATAACTTGAAAGTAAACTAATTTAGAAAGCTTAGAAAAACTTTGTTTTTGGGAAATTAACTGCACCTAGTACAGTGGTCTAAAAATTATGAGTTTGAAGTCATTTGAAATCTCTTTGAGACTAGATTCCAACAAAACAAGAATCAACTCATTTGGAGTTCGGTGGAGAAAGTTAAGAACAAAACAAGTAGCAAAGGTCAGAAAAATAGAGTTGGGGAGTGTCGTTCATCCAGGTGGGGAGTGTAGTTCAAGTTTCTCTATAAATGACCATTTTTCCTCTGCTAATCAATTACAAGACTCCTGTAATCGATTACCAAGGCAGAAATTGGCCAGAAATGCTTATGAAGCTCATTTAACTTATATGAAAGCACCTAAATGACATTTTTCCTCAACAATTCAATGACCTAACATATTCATTGGTGCACTAAAGACCACTCATGACCATTAAACTCACTCACCCATCTAAAATAGCAAACATGAAACAATAACTTAAAAGTAAACTCATTTAGAAAGCTTAGAAAAACTTTGTTTTTGGGAAATTAACCTCACCTAGTACAATGGTCTAAAAATTATGAGTTAGAAGTCATTAGAAAGCTCTTTGAGTCTAGATTCCAACAAAACAAGAATGAACTTATTTGGAGTTCGGTGAAGAAAGTTAAGAACAAAACAAGTAGCAAAGGTCAGAAAAACAGAGTTGGGGAGTGTTGTTCATCCACGTGGAAAGTATAGTTCAAAGGTTTCTGTACAAATGACCATTTTTCCTCTGGTAATCGATTTCAAGACTCCTATAATCGATTACCAGGACAGAAATTGACCAGAAATGCTTATGGAGCTCATCTAACTTACATGAAAGCACCTAAATGACATTTTTTTTCTCAACAATTCAATGACCTAACATGTTCCTACACCATACACACTGGACACATGCACTTGTAATAACTTACAGAGAGGCTATAATCGATTACCAAGTTAAAATGACAGTTTTGTACTAAATGTGGCAATTGCGCTCCCCATGATTGTTTTTGGTTTGTTATGAGTGTCTTTTTAAGATATCGTCAATGTAGGACCCTTATTGGTCATGGTTGATGGTTTCCAACTCTTGTAGTGTGAAGTTTGATAAGTCTTCTGTGTAGGAAAGACCCATCCTGGGTGGTTTTAGCAACGCATATCAGGTCCCGCACCATACACACTGGAGACATGCACTTGTAACTGCTTACAAAAAGGTTGTAATCGATTACCAAGTTAAATTTGCAGTTTTGTACTGAAAGTTGATTTGTGCTACTGATGGGTGTCGCGGCCCATGCAAAATTTAATGAGCATATGAGAAATGCAGTACAGCTAGGAAGTGACTCCTAGGTCGTCTCTCAAGGACCAACTGCGGTTCAGAATCAGGTCTAGCACATAGTGGAGGGGGGGGTTTGAAAGTGGTTCTGTGAATGCGAATCGACTAAATTAAAACACGCAAAT